>NW_028289208.1:2297500-2337500 GCF_059628265.1 Tinamus guttatus | reverse complement strand
GTCTTTCAGGGAAAATCTAAGTGAACCTCTGTAAAAATGTACCATGTGCCAGGATCTAGCCTATCTGAATAGTAAATCCAAAGTGTTTCATTTGAATCTTAAGTGTGTGGTCAAAGGTTGTGCTGCAAAAGCAGTATATCCAATTGGATTGAATACAGGTGTCTTCCTCTTGCAAAACCCGCTTGGTTTCCTGTCCCAGCTCTCCTATCCACTCACCGAGGAGAGGGACATTCCAGAAAAAGGCACAAAGCCCAAAAAGCCAGGCTGCCTTTCATGTGTGTGCGGCCGTCTCTGCCTACTCTGTGCAGGGTTTCTAGACACACGGTACGGGCATCTCTTCCACACTCCTGCCCACTTGCTGTGAAACGCGCTCCCTGCATCAGAGCTCCCAGGGAGCCGGCGGAGTCTGTGCGCCCGGTGCACTTGTAGATTCCAGGTAGGGTTTTTGATGAATTTGCTTTAGGTGATTTTCCCCTCATGCAAGGCTCAGGAAGGCAGGTAGCTTCACATTGTCAGTTTTCCATCTGTAGCATGTGGATAATTATACTTTCCTGCCTCACATGGGTGTTGTGAACAGTAATTAGTTAATGTCTTTTCAGCACTTTTATTCTATAAATACTAAGCAGCTATTGCTATAATTATTATTATTTATTATTTTATTGTTGTTCTTCGAGCAGGGATTTTGAGCATTCAGAGAGTTATCTCTTTATAAGTCAGACGTGAGTATTTGAAGGGATAACTTCATATACATTAAACGACAGTTTTGTGGAAATGCCAGTTGATAATATAAAAAGTTGAAGCAAGTTTCATACTTAAAAATTCACAAATCCACCCCAACTAAAGCAGAGTATTCTTTAAAAATATGCCTCTGAAACAACTAGATCATCCTGCCATCCAGAGAAATCCAATGTCTGTAATATAATAAGACATAACAGGGTTTACATTAGTTGATTAATAGCGCATGCTTTGGGTGTGCTGTGAGCACTGGAAGAAAACTCGTTTGGCTAGAGGGAACGCGGCTTTGGACATCGACGGGTGAACTGCAGCCCTGTGAAATCCAGCAGTTCATGTGAAGCTCACTGGACTCCCGCAGTTCATATGGAATGAAATTTAGCTTCTCTTGAACCCCAAACTTGAACAAAACTTACTTAAAGATGAAACCATCAAATTTCCTGCAACTTGATATGGAAAGGACATGCCTGCCAAGGGTCATGGTGAGCATGGTCAGAGTATTTCCTCACTTAAAATACTCAGCTCTGAGATTTGCTCGGCCTTGGGGTTTTCTCTGTAAGATTTGTACTGCTCTAAATTGCATATTTTTTTAAGTCTGTAAATCCTACTTTTTGCAGTAGTTTTTCCTCAGAAAGAGGGGAATCCCGATGTGGGAAATGCTTCCCTCTCAGATGGAGGGCCTAGTTTCACTGACAAGTTTCCTTTTTATTTTTTTTTGATGGCTGTGGCAGCCTTTCTACACAATCTGAGGAGTGTAATTAGTATGAAGGATTCAGTTTCCCAGGCCAAAAGCCCAGGCATGGGAATGCACAGCCACTTGGAAGCGGACACAGAACAAAGTAGACCTCCGACAATCCTCTTGAGAGCTGATTGATGATGGAGCACTGGGGGGGGAAGGAATGGAGGCTGGCAGGTAGGGCAAAGGGAAAGGAAAAGGTGGGAACGACGCTATGGGAAGCTGCAATCATCCACTCCTAGTCTGTGAAGACCAGGAGAAAGGAATGCAGCTCAAGCCGTAAGCCATCGTTTTCTTGGAGCCTCTTAAGTAATCCATGAAAGCATGACTGTAATTGGATTAGAGCTTGCGTGGAGGCACAGAGCCCCTGCGCAGATGTCCTTGACTTGCTGTGTGCTTCCCTTGTAGGGGAGCTGTCTGCTCACCTTGGAGCAGCTCGGAGTTCTGCTGGTGGGAGAGGGACGCGCTGCTTTCCAGTGGCCCTGTCCGGTGCTGCTGGCTTCCTGCTCCTTGGCCCACGTACGCCGCAAAGGGCCGGCTCGTCCCGGGCCAAACGGACTGCTGTGTGCGGCACAGGCGGGAAAACCCCCCGGCTTTGGGCTTTGGGTGCGAGGCAGAGGCGGTTGTGAGACGTTTGGGAGAGCCAGCGCCGGCTGTGGGGAGCCGTGTGGGCAGGGCGGCCACCGCAGTCCCTGCAGCAGGAGGCAACTGCTCCCCTGCGTGGAGCACATCAGGGTTTCCTTCCCTCTTGGCCTTTCCCATGGGATTTTATGTGGGAAGGTATGAGCTGCATACAGGGAGCTGTCAGCCCATGACAGCTATATGGTACCTGGGCTGTTTTGCCTGCAAATGAGAATTTGTAAGGATTGCCTGGGAAGCACTACAAGAAAACCAGAAGTTCCCTTTTTTGAGGGTTATTTTGGGAGTATGTGTGTCTGTAGAGTAGAGGATACTGTGGACATAGAGACTGCACGTGTTTCTGAGTTTGTGAATGTAAGATATAGATACATAATGAAGGAGGGTCTTGCAGTTGCTAGGAAAAAATGGCAAAATTTTCTTAGAGGCTTGGAGCTATGGTTCCAAAATTCTCAGGCTTCAGCAAACTCAGCTCTAAATTCGATTTCAAATCTACAATTGGGATGAGAGTAATTCTAGGTTAAATGCCTAATTAAGTGCATATAGGATATACTTTGATATGAGACTGATTTTTTTTTCTTGTCTTGTAGCCGGCTGCACTTATGTACACACTGCGGGGTTTTATGGTTTGCACCTGAAGTCACTTATGCACTATACCCAGCAGCTATGTGAATATCCATTTATGTGACCTTATAATCAAGTATTAGTGTTTAAAAGCCTTGTTGCTGTTATTTTTTTTATCAGCCTAAGCTACAAGACATCAATTTCAATAAAGTTTCTTAAACTTGAGTTTGAAAAAAGTAAGTTAATTCACCTAAGATGAAGGAGCAGTTCAATCCCTTTCAAGTTGCAGTGTTTTCTTCCTCTTCTTCAAGGAAGTCACCCTGTAAGCTTTATTTTTTATTTTTTGAGCATGTATTTTCAGAAAGACAAGGTTTATGGAAGTGTAACATGTTAGTAGACCAACAGATCCCAGTGGGAAATAAACAGTGGAGTTTTAGAGCACACAAGTCCTTTTTGTAGTCTCCAAATCTTGTGTTTTTTCTTTTTTCCCATTTATATTGGCTAGTGTGATAAAAGCTATTACATCTCTGTATAACACTTGTCATTCTTAGACTAGCCTATTATAAGTCAAGCAATACATACAGTAAACAATTTTATTTAATTAATGTCAGAATTAAATGCTCTTACTTCTTTTATAAATGCACGAGTGGATTATCTGGAGGAAAGTATTTTAGTACACACAATTGTTGCAGGCAAAATTTATTAAGAGGGCACTGTCAGTCCTTCATTTTGTGACTATGATTGAATGTTACTTAGACATAGTGAATAAGCATGAATAAAAATCTAACTTTCCATTGATTTACAGTTTGATAAACTTACTATAACATTGTGTGCATATATGATAAGATAGCAGATAACTGTGTTGGAAGAACACCCTCCTCTCCCCCAAATAAAACTCCATTAATTAAAGATTTATTTGTATCTTCAATACTGTTTTAAGAGTTTTAGGATGGAACAAATCCTGCAGTGTCACCAGTTAAAAATGGCCCACTTTGAGTTTGAGAGAGAAATACCATAATAGACTGAGTTGCTATTATAGAAAGTTTATTATTATTGGTATATAAACTAGCTGGGGGCTTAAACACAGAGCAGCTGGGTAATTTAGCTAGCTCCTGGATCCAATTAAAAAAATCTATGTTCTGTCCACGTTAGGGGAATGGTCATAGCTGAGAAACTCCTATATATTAAATTGTAACACACCTGTGGCATGTTCACTGTTATAAGCCGTGTGGGTTGTAGAAAACATTAAATCCTCTCATTACTGCCTTACATAAGACAGACACTTCAAGCAGTTCTACATTTATCTGAGATTGCCAGTTAAACTCATTAAAAAGCAACTACAGGGGTTGCTCTCTCAATAGGATGTTTTAAGGATTTTTGGTGTTCTCCATGATTAGCAGTGTGCCTTTGACTACGGAGATATTCTTCTGGGGAGACCTTCTCTGACGTTATTTGTTGTTAGTTGTGTGTGTCTTATTAGGTGGCAGAATTTTGTTAGCTTTTATGCAATTTGTTAGTAAAGTTAAACTTCAGCAATTCAAACTATATATATATATATGTTTTCTTTGGGGAAGAAATGCACCATTAACACTTTGAGGTTTAGCCAGGTTCAGTCTCTAACAGTAGTTACAGGTTATCGATGGAATAAATTGTTTGGAAATGTTGTTATTGCTTATAGCAAATAACAAAGGAAAGAAACTGTGAATTGTAACCAGCTTGTGCCCAGAACTTCTTAGCACGAGTGGCTTGATTTTCTTTTCCTGATTTTTTTCCATTTCCTTGTTTCACACTTTTTCACACTACGTTGCACACTTGTTACAACGTATTAAAACCTAATTAATCCCTTTAAACCTGGGAGTAAACTTAGCCTGATGCATCGTTTCACTCAAGTCAATGGGGCCATATAGGGGAATTCCTCTATTCAGATGTGTGAATGCTTCCAGCAGCACAGCTGAAAGTTGTAAGCTTCTTAGAACAGGGACTTTTCTTTTTCTTTTATACCAGCAAGTTGTTCTCTGCTTAACCAGAGTGCAGGGTTGTGGATCAGAATCTGGCCAATATCAGCAAAGACATCACAGACACTGCTATAATACAAGTAAGACTTAATAAGGGTATTTAACGTTGCTTTTTTTTCATAAATCAATCAAAGAAGTCAAAGTAGCAGACATAGCAAATATTGCTTACAGTCAGATAGGGCTACATCTCTTTCATAAAGTATTTTTTTTTTATTTTTCTGTGGTATTTAACCATTGTTGGTGACAATCATCAATATTAATCCTTACCACCAATATGATAACCAGGCTAGCAGATAAAATGGCTGTTAAAAAAGTAGGAAAAAAAGGAATAATAGGATTGTGGAATTTTAATATTCTGCAGCTATTTATTAAAAGGTGCTTATTTTATATGTGTTTATTTCTAATAATCAACTGTAACATTACTTTGCAAAAAACTGTAATTGCTTCTTAATTTCAAATCCCAGTTCCTTTGTGCTGTATACAAAGGTAGGATATTTCTGTACTTATTGTTCACAGCACTCTGTGTAAAAAATCACGTTCATTTCAAGAAGCTGTTATGGTATTGATTCTGGTAAAGACTTCCATTAACTGACCAATCTAAATCTCATAAGTGATGTCAGGATAGTTATGCATTTGCTTGGTTCAAGTATTCAGCCATTATGTTAGAATGCAGGCAGTGTCTGAATATGGCTGTTAAATTATTTCTAAATACCGAACCAGAACAGCTTAACAGTTCTGCAGTTTGAGACTGACACAAAAATGACAATCTGCCACCTCTTTGTTTTTTAAATATTAACGTTGTATTGGGATAGTATTTTTGGAGTAAAAACCTGTGGCACGAGAGGATAAGTGACATAAACAAAGGCAGCTGGGCTGCATGAAATAATGGAACAATAAGGCCCTTACAGCCGTTCTCATCACTCCAGTATGTTAATTAGCATTCTGTTGTGGCCGCAACACTGAAAACATGTAATCTGTATTGGTGTACTGTACAGCTGTGAACACACATTCTTTTTTGTTAGTCCCTAGAGTTAGCCTTGCCATTGGCATATGTGTGTGGGCCAAAAGTCAAACCATCACCACTAAAATAGCACACTATAGAAGCAAAATACATTTTCTTTTATTTATTTCTGTCATAACCTGTGATGTAATGTGGTTACACAGCTTCTGCCTCACTTTTAATTTTTTACCATTTTGCGTGTATATAAATATAGGTGTTTGTGCATACGTGCATGTGTGTGTCTATGCGTGCGTGCAAAGGAGTGTATTTAAGGCCAAACTAATAATCTGAAATAAGTGATTCAGAAAGATAAAATGTGCTATAAATAAATAAAAGCTTATTCCTCGATAGAATAGTTTAAAAAGTCATCCATGAGGAACATTACAGCTACGTTTTCTTTTTCATGCAGAAAGCTCGTTCAGTATTTTAATTCTTAATTTTACTAAAAAAAATAATTTAAAAATGCTCAGTGCCTTAGTAAATGTAGCTGCACAGGCATGGACCATTTGCATTATATTGATACAAACATATCCAAGATCAATGAAAGCAAAAATGACGGAATGTGATTAGGGAGAAAAAAAAATGTCATTTGTAGTCTCTTTTTAGAGAATACATAGCAAAGTCAGGATCTCAGCCTGCTGTGTCCATGTTAACCTTATCTCACCAGGGGTTAGAGGAGACCTCCTAAAGAAGATTTGGTCAGATGAAATTCATTCACTGTGTGAGGAGGTTGGTATTTCTTTGTAGTGCTTCTGTAAGCTAGAGGCACGGTGACCTCTCCTAATGCTCAAGTATTTTCCTAGAAATTACCTCTTGGATCATAAATTAGTTGTGGAATTAAAAAAATATAGTTTCTAATATTTCCTTTTAAATGTACATTTACACAGTGAATATTCGCTTACCAAAACTTTGCGAATCTCCCTGTATTACCTCATTGTGGCGATCTCTGTATTCACAAGAAAAAGAGGGAGGAAGAATTTTTCTTAAAAAATAACTTGCGGTGCTCTTGGGTGAATACGTCCTTTATCCGTACTGAAATGATAAGAGCGAAGGCTTAGCTCATATTTCTGTACTAATCTACTTCAAACCTGATCTTGAAAAATTACCCTCATTGCACAAAGAAAATACAGCATTTAAGTCACCATGCTGATCAAATTTTGTTCTGCTTTTTGACTGTGGAGGGAACAAATTGTTTGGTGATTCTGTGATGTGAACCAGCATCCACTAGGGAACTGAGTAAGTTTTTTGCTTTGCCACTTTCATTCTTTCCCAAGTAGATTATAACTCTTTTAATGAGGCAGTCAGGCACATTATAATAATATCATATTTGTATGCAGAGTATTGAAAGGTTAAAAAAAAGCTTAATACTTCATATTGATACTGATAGCATGATTTTAGAATACAGATGCAAAATATTCAGATTTTGTGCTTGTATTACTGTTCTTATGGAAATAAAAATCAGGAATGCTGCTTTAGAAATTAAATTTCTACAGAAATAAAATACAGTCTGTCAAAAAGAAAATAACAACAACAAAAATGCTAGACGCTGTCTCTGAATTTGTCTTCGTAGTCTTAAAAGTATATAATTAATAGAAGAATTTTAGCTCCAGATGTGGCTATACTATAATAGAGCCTTATAAATGCTACAGAAAGAAAAATTGCTTGGAACGAATGAGAACCAAATCAAGAGCACACCTGGGTTTGACAAAGATTGCATTTACTGACTGCTGTGCTATCACATTACAGAGAAAGACCAAGTCTTTGGGAGCAGCTGTAGAGAAAGGCCTGGCAAATCTGCATGCAAATAGCAGCACATTGTTAACTTAATCAGATGCCGAGGAAAAGATGTGCCAGACCATGAGGATGATCTATAAACAAGTACAGAGTCCAGAGAGATTGTGAGGGCTAGGCAGATTAAAAAGGTATAGCACAAGGGCTCTGTCCTTGGGTCAGATTCTCGTCTTTTATGTTGCCTGAAGGTTACTGCCATTCAAGCTAACTTATCATAGTGTTTGTTATAGCCCATTGTAGTAAATTTGTCAAATAGTGCCCGATTTGTTCCTTGCACGGATATAAATAATTGCATATTATTTTGGAGTTTGGTAGCTCTTTGTTCCTTGGTGGTAGAGATACGGGTATTATTTTCTGAAGGAACAGTGTGTGATTTCATAACTCCCATTAAATAATATTGC
This sequence comes from Tinamus guttatus, assembly GCF_059628265.1. Taxonomy (NCBI): domain Eukaryota; kingdom Metazoa; phylum Chordata; class Aves; order Tinamiformes; family Tinamidae; genus Tinamus; species Tinamus guttatus. Next base: position 2,329,625 of record NW_028289208.1, on the reverse strand, counting down.
TGTATAAATGTCCCAGTGTAGCGAGATAAGAAATAGTGCAATATACTGTATAAAGAGACAGATCTTCCATTAAAAGAAAAGCTTTCTTATACGCTGAAGTGCTCTGACTAAATTTTTAAAGAAAGTTAAAGACACCTGCTCATTGTATCATTTATTAATATTAACGGGAATATATATTTAAAATCTTCTCTAAGTCTAATATCATAAAAAATAAAGAAGTAATAGTATTTAATCACCCACAGCTTAATAGTGCCTTAGTTGTTTACTGCCATTGCACTAATTGCTCTGTACTAATGTGTTTTTGTGTGATTTCCAGTAGTGCTAAAAGAACTGAGATCCATAACCAATTAAATATAGTGTTTTTATGTTAAAAATATATCTGCTGCAGACTAGCAAATGAACAGTGGTATTCTTTAAAAAACAAGAGAGACTTGGCAGTTGCATAGCTGCAGAGTAATAGGTATTTTTCATTGCATCTTTTTCACTGTGACATTGGAGTAATCTTTATGAAAACGCAAGCTGCACAAAGCTGAACTTTTTATATTATATTATGGGCCAGAATCTCTTCTCATGCTGTTATAAATCAGGTATAACTTTATTAAAGACAGAGTATGTAAAAGTGGCAGGCCCAGGCCTATTGTTTTTGCCTTTCTTCTTTTGGCTGTGCAACTTTTAAAGCCTGAAATACATATGCGTGTCTTAGCCACCCGCGCAAAGGCTTTCGGTTGTATCTGACACGTGGAAAAAAACCAGCAAGGCCGGTTGGTTGCTAGACCAACAGCCCCAGTTTAAGAAAGCGGTTTGGAGCCCTGACCGCCTCACGGGCGCGTGACAGGAGCGACGTTGAGGCCTGCAGTGAGGGAGCAGCCCCGCTCTGTGCTGCGGCCTGCGCTGCCGGAGGGGCAACCGAGTAGCCATGTTGGCTCCGGGAGGAGCCGCAGCCTGAGGCAGGGCGCTGCCGTGGGCGCTGAGAGGATGAGCGAGGTGAGGGGAAACTGGGCGTAACAGCATTAATAATAATAATCAAAGACCAAGAGTAACAAAAGAACGCAGAACTAATACACCAGTCTCCTGCTTTTTATTGCAAAATTAATATTCATATGAATGCTATCAGAGTGGTTCAGAATTAAACTGTTAAGACAAAAGCCACGTGGAAATAGGTTGTACAGTCTGTTACAAGGTGTTTGTGAGTTTTGACTGGCTGAAAACAAACTAATCACACTCCCAAATAGCCTGTTCCCAGGCCTGCAGCACAAGGCCTTCAGTCAGCACAGGACCGTAGACCCACAGAGTGAGAATACACTGCACTTTATATGGGGGGAAGTAATGAGATCAATTAGATCCTCATCCATTGAACTGTAGACAGCTGTTGGTGCATAATAATCATCATTAGAGATGGGTGAATGTGGGATACTTGATCTGCCAGACTACCCGCAGGTATTCTAAAAATGCAGACTTAACTCTTGAGTATTTTGAGTACTTGAGGCCAACATTTTCTCTGAAGTCTCTCCTGGGACCATTGATCATAAAAGAAGAAAAAGGTACATCTGAGAGCAAGGAGAGCTAAAAGGCTGCCAGGCTGCGTTTCAGGGCTGGAGAAAGTTGAGCAGATAAACCATGCCAGCTGCTCGGCAAGCGCCGCCCTCTGCAAGGCCACATGGAGTTCGTGAGCAACTAATCCCCCTGTTAGCCGCCATCCTAATTTAAAACTTGAGCAGCTCATTAGTCAGCTTCTTGCACTCCCTTTGCTCTGGTTGCATGGTAAGATGTGCATCCCTTCTGGGTTTGGGGGATTCTCTCTCACTATATCCCATAGCGTCACGACTGCCTGCTAGTAAGGGGTACCCACAGTTGGGTTGTATCCTCGTGCAACCAGGTTGTGTGCTAATGAAGTTGGGCTGTTTTGGACTGTGGTAATGAAATGTGATTTTGGCATTGCTTTCTTGGCTAATGAGTAATGTAACCTTATCAATATTTCAGTTAGAGCTTTCTAACCTCATATAGTCTAAGCATCATCAGCACATCCAGCCCATGTAGTCACTGTGTTGTAAGCTGCATTGTTCTTGGTTATTAATTTCAGTCTTTTCTTTGAAACCTTAATAAATGCTTGTAGCCTTCTTTGCTTATGTGTTAAAAACTTTATAAAATCTTCTTAACTGGTGCTGTTATCCTTACGCATCTTCTCCATTCCATGCTCTCTGTACTTTTAAACTTAATAATAATTATTACAATTAAAATGAAACTTTTAAAAGCAGTGGGTGCTTCCAGTCCAGTAGAATAAGTATGATACAGTAAACAAACCCCTTGTTTTGGTGGGTTTCCTTATTTGTTTATATGCCCTAAAATAGGCGTGAGTTTTCAATGTAAAATGATGGACTCTCCCTGGTTAAGCCATATTGATACATATGGAGTTCAATAATACAAACTGCGTAGGATTCATGGAGAAATGGGCAATGAGAGTGAAAGAGAAAATATGTGTAAGAGAGAGAGTGCGTGAGATGAGGGTTTGGCTTCTGCCATGTTCTTATGTCCTTCACTACTGTTATGACTTGCAGGACTAAAACTGTTCCTGATGTCAGCGGGATAGCTCTGTTACTGTTACATACATGAAGAAAAGATGTGGCCTTGCTTTGGAAGGATAATGCTACGTACCTTGCAGATTGCTGTGAGGATTGACTAGTTATGTTTGTACAACACTCTGAATGTATAAAGTGCTGTATAAGTATTTAATAATACGTCCCCATGCATCACAGATTTACCCTTAGTATTGATGGTAGTTTTTGCTCTTGTGGACTAGTAAAGCTTAGAAAGGAAGGGAGGGAAATGGATGTTTGGTTCCAGCAACTGGCAAAACAAAGCAACTGGCAGAATGTTCTCCATCCTGTATGCACACAGATAATATTTGGGTAGATGGTCACACAGTACCAGTGTGTAAATATTTATCTGTTTGTGAAGAAAATCTCAGCCTTTATTGCTGTGTCCTGCAAACTATTTTTCTGTTAAAACATCACTGGATATTTTCACATGCATAAAGGCTTTTTTTGAGAGTGGATGGTCTGCAGAAAAAAAGTCTAACATATCTTAGTAGATGAAATTGGTATTGGTTTTATGGCCTAGTGCTTTTTTTTGGTGGATGAACTTGCACTCGGCTGCATTGCAGATTCAGCTGTGCAATGGTCCTTCCTTAGAGTTGTTTTCATGACGTGTGCTAGAGCAAATGAAGCTCACTCACTCAAAACATGCTGAACATCTGAGAAGGGCTAGACAGAAGGTCACCAGAATCTCAGTTCTCTTTGGTATTGCCATTATGAGTTTGGTCATTGCCTTGGTTCCTTTCTTGATGTTTAGTTTTATTTTTCACCATTCCAGGCAAAACCTCTTGCTTCCAAAGTAAGGTAAATACAGCAATCTTCTCGAGGACTACTGAAATGGGACTAAAGAAGATGATGAAGCAAGACATCAAGCCAGATGTTTTCTGTTCCGTATGGCTGAACTAGGCTTCAGATGCTACTTTGGAAATTTTACCATGCTCTTCATTACTGTTTGGCAATAATCAGTGTCATCTGAGGAAGGGTCAACCCTAGAAATGTACTGGACTCTGGGATTTCAATACATTAATTAATCAAAAGATGTTTTACCTTCCTGATTCCGGAATAGCGGAAGGCATTATGGAAACGCTAAGAGCTGCAGTAAGCAGTATACCTCAAATTGCCTGAAAGGGGCTTTGTGCGCTCTATAGGCAGAATGTCACAGAACCCTCATTTCGGGTCTGGACAAATAAGTATATTTTGTAATGTTGTTTCTACTTTTAAATTTTAACTGGTGCCTGGTTCTTAAAAATAATCGTACTGTTCATGGAATTGAAAATAAGAAAATGTTGTATTTGAAAAGAATTTAAATTTGAAGAATCTGGAAAGGGCTCTCAGCAGGGGACTAGTTGATTATTATTATTTCTAAGTTCACCTGTCTTCTATCCTGTTCCAGGCTGTTGTCTTTCAAATAGAATTTACTTTATATTTTTTAGTTTTCTTCTTTCTATTTGATTTCTTGCTGTAATCCTAAGTGAATGTACCTAATACGTGGTGCAGTTTTGAGACCCTACCTTTTGACAGCTGACTCAAATAGTGCCATGTTTCTCCTCCCTTCCGTATTCCAGACATTGTAGCATCATATTTTGGTCAAAACAGTCAGCAATTAATACGAACCAAGTGACTTTATGGTTAACTGGTTACAGGTTACAATTACACAGGTTACAACTGTGAGGAAAATTAATTGGCAATATTTTCTTCACAATTCTGCCAAGTACAAGAATTGAAAGAACAAAAGTTCTTTTATGTTCTTCCTCCATCACTCTTCCCAGATAATTCCAGTCATTCATCTCTCCAACTCGGAAACATTTCAAATTAAGCTAAAAGGGGGAGGTGATAATCACCAGGTAATTATAATCAGAAGCAAACTTGAAATAAAGTCTCCCAAGGTGGTGCAGTTTTTCCTGGGTATGAGAGTAAATCTCCCACTTCTCCCTACATCCCGTGCTCTGACTTGGAGGGCAGCTGGAATCTGACCTTAAACTACAGGACAGTATTGGGATTATTCTGCTGGTATTGAAAATGCACAAGGGAATCTCCCAGTGTCTGTCCTGATATTATCAGCAATGATTGAAGCTAGCATTTTTGTGGGGCATTCTTACGTAAAGCAAGAAAGGACCCTTCTTGTGGCTGAGCTTAGCTTATCTCAGGTGGCTTTCAGTTTTTGAATATGTCTTATTCCAGAATAAAGCAGCATTCATAAAATATAAGATTGAAAGACAGTGTGTTAAACAGAGCTTCAGACAGTATTGATGTCCTGAACAAAGAATCTTGAATCTTGTCTCTTTAATTCACCTACCTGGAAAATAATGCATGGATGGAAGGTATTCCACTGTACTTAGATACCCTCTGTTGCAATCTTCCCTGTCAAAAGAGGCTGGAGCAGTATATTTTTCTTAAGACTTTTTCTTTTTTTCTTAATGACCATATGAAGATAGCATTGAGATGCATGATTTAACATTTACAATCTTGACAGTCTTCTGTGCACCCTCCCTCTCTACATTTATTTTTGAATAACCTCTCTTAAATACAGCTACTTGATACAGCCATTTTTTTTTCTTTTAAATCCCATGACTAAAGGCTGTATGGATGCAGCAGGTGAAAGCAGATACAGTGTGTGGGACTCTTAAACCTTTGCTGCTGCAGAACTGTTTAATAAATGCCATAGAAGCATAGTCTATTGTAAACACACAAAATTGTATTAATGACTGTTTATTATTTTTTTCCACTTATTTTGTTGCTTCGTGTGTTTCTGCTAGTGAAAGCACCTCTGAACAGTGTCAGATTGCTTCCTTTGTGAATCAGGGACTTGTAAAAGGCTAAATCATCATCAATTGTGTTGTAAATGTTTAGTTCTGCTTGTGGGGATGCATTCGGCTGCCTGCAATGTTCATAAAGTTTCACCCAGGTTGCACCAAGTGAAGTCTCTTAATGGTGGCACAACTTTGTTGTCCTGGCTTTCTTCTGACATGCAGAATAAGATTTATTTGTAGTCATGTCATCAAGAAAAGACATTTTATGTAACTCTGCAGTGCACTAAGTCCACACTCCATAGCTTCAGCAATCCCTGTATCCCAAAGGTGGTTTGTTTTTTCTTTTTTTTTTGGCCTTAGCTATGACACAGATTGAATTCCATCCATTATCTTTACAAAACGTGATGGCTCATTTTTCAAAATACTGATTGGCAGTAATTTTGTGGATGACTGTTTTTGATGATGATTATTCTTGTGGATGGATTATCTACTGTGGTCTCCAAGTGCCTCCCAGGCCTGGACTCCTGGTGTTGTCCAGGCAATTGAGGCTATATACCATGCCCTGTTTATCTAGTCTCATGGGAGACTGTCTACCCACTCCCTCGCATAAATTGGTGTCAGCACGGTGTGAGAAGTGGAAAGATTCCCTTCAGATCAAGCAGTGTTCCAGGGGGTGACGTTCTTTGTTTTGCACGTTTTCCTTGTTTTAAAGCTGCTGTTGCTGGGTGACTGCTGCCATTCTGCTGGATAACTTCAGGAGTCCATAGCCTGCCTGAACAGATCATGTCACAGCTCAAAGCCTTGGATGCGTTTAGAGATAGAGCGTTCAATCTGCGCAGGATGCCTCTCGTTGGCTCGTGTTCTATCAAGGCCAGAAAAGATCTAACGGATCCCATAAGCAGTTAAAGCAGGAGCACGAGGTGGAGCGAATCTGTGTTTGGTGCAAGCTCTGAAATGGCAGACCTCCACCATGGGCTCTTGGCCTGTCTGGTGCTTGGAGCTTCCACTGGCCTTGGCTCTGCTGCCCGGGTCAGCTGTAGCCAGCTCTCGGAAGCCGTGGCCAGCTTGCTGGGAGCAGGGACCACTGGGCTTCCCAGGCAGCTTTCGAACCGAATGGCAACTGACACAAAGCTCGTGCTTTGGCACTCTTCACTCACCCAGGTTCTGTTCTTTATCCCTCTTCCCATTTTTTTCTTGCCTTGCCAAAGAAATGTGGCAGTAGCAGGATCTTCCATTCTGGGCACTCATTTTAGGTAGTCTCTGCCAGAAGACCCAGTGCTATTTTTTTTTTTTCTTCTCCCCTCAAGTTGGTTCCAACAAAGACTCTTAGAAAGACAAGAGGATGGACTGTCAGCTTTGCTACTGGTGCTGTTGGGCCATGTTTGCTCTCCCATTCTGTCTACCTCATGAAACTTCAGGGCAGTTCGACAAGGAATTAGTTTCTTTTGGGGCTGCAAGCCCTGTCTTGTCAACCAAGTTAGCTTCCTTCTTTCTGGAGAAGCCAAAATGTAGTAGCAGTAGCTTTTTTGCATCAAGTTTCTCCAAAAGCAAACTGGATATCAAGTTGAACTTTGGGTGCACCTTTTTTCTTCTGAAAGTTATATCAATGGATAAAGTAAGAGAGGAGCTTTTTGTTTTGGAGTTAGTTCCCTTTTTAATTTTATGAAAATTCAGGTTTGATCTAAGATCCATGTGCCTCAGAGTAACCTGCCAGAACTGAAGATTTCCTTGTCTGTAAAATAAGTTTTCCCTAAACATCACTTCAGGCCTTGCACTCTGCAGAAAGTCAAAGCTTCTGCTTCCTCTGGAAGACCAGATATTGAAGCTAAATGTACATTTAGCATGCTAAAGACTCATCAACAGAAAGAGGAAAATGTGCCTCCCTACTATTTTTGGACTGTCTTAAGCAAAGCAACGAATTGTCCGTTTTTCTCTTCTATGAACAAGCATCTCGGTGTCGGTAGGAAACCCTAAGTATTCAGTGGGTCATTATGAGCACTGCAGGTTCTCCCAGAAGGCTTCGGAGCCAGGGCTCTCAGGTCGCTGATTTGACCCTGCAGTAACTGCTTGAATTCTCCTCTGCTGAAAGTGAGCACAATCCTATTAAATATTCTGCACAAGGAAATAGAGAGGGGGTCCCTTTTGGAAGCATTGGGTTAGTAGCAGCACAATTAGACTTTACTGTCTGTGGTTCTTGCTATACATATGAAGCACTTGTATGGAATGGATGCTTCAAATTAAGTATGACCTGGTTGTCCAATCCCAATTACCTAAAGAATCCCTCAATTTGCTTAACAATTCCCTCACAGCTATTATGGCTCTGACTGATTGTCCCCAGGACTCTCTTAGGCTTACAGCTAATGTAATTGATTCTTCAGCAGTAGCCTGAAGGGCCATTTGGCTTCAACCATGGTCGGGAGATTTTTTTTTTTTTAAACTAAGTTAAGAGAATGGTTATTTTTATAATAGTTCTAGCTTTGGAGTGTAGGGGTGGGGAGGATCATCTGGACACAGTCCCTCTCAGGCTCCCACTTGTATTGGCTTTGGGTGGAACTAGGTTCTGTGTAGTCTTCACACTCGGCTTGGGTGGCTGTTTCTAAAATGGTAATGAAGGCTCCATTCTGATGCTTCCCTCTCTTCTGCTTAGTCAAGCTGGTAGGAAAATTATTCTTTTCTCTCTCTCTCTAGGATGGGCCCAACATTAGCCATGGTAGATACACTATTTTGATTGTGACAAGAAGTAGTGATCCTCACATGGTCTCATTCAGAAGGTTTTTGTAGAGGAGTTGATTATTAGCTTACAGAAGACAACTTTGACACTCCGAAGTGGATCATTTTTTTATCATCAGTGACAAGATTATAAAAACCAGTAGGCTGTGTTAGCTGAAGTAGCATTAGCAAAGCTGGTCCTTGTGTCTCATGCTGCCATGGCAGGATCTTATGTTCTGAGTTATTCAACATTGTATTGTAACTTTGGGGAGGAACTTTTTTTTTCCCTCCCCAAAAAAGCATGCAATTTCCTGCATATGTAGAACCTTAGACTTAAGGTGCTTAGACACTGCCATGTTGTGAATGCTGAAGAGATGCTCACGGTTTCTTTTGCAAAGGCATAACTGGTATTTCTCAGCCTCGCAGTTCCTATTGGCCAGGCTAATGTACTCTTAGAAGAAAGAAGAAGGTTCACGGATTTCCCTCTCTGGGGTAAACTAGTGCCTCATTCTTTTGTCCGCAGTCTCCTGTGGAAAAAGAGGGATGCAGTTCTTTTGGGAAGCCATGCAGAATAGCTGTGTGATGGATTAGCTATGAGAGGGAGGGAGGAAGAGAAAGAGAACAGGAGTATAGGTCTGAGTATAGGTGTCAGAATGAAAGCTTTCCATTAGTTGCCATTCTGCCTGAAATCAGTTAGGGAGGAAACTACTACATTATTGAGGGTTCAGAAGGAAATTGTTCGCTAACATATTATTGAGTTTGGGTTTCTAAAGTCTGTGAGAAAGCTAGAATCTCAAATATGCCTGCAAGCCAAGAAGTGGATCTATAGCATGTCCTACTGAGGCAGGGCCAATAGAGCCTTCCTGGGCAGTGAGGGGCCCCCCTGCAGCAGTAACAGCCCTCATGCTCCTGCTGGTGCGATGTCCCCTGCACCCCCCGCCCCGAAACAAGGAGAGCTGCACAGAGCTAGGGCTGTCTGCGTTGATAATGCCTTTTAAGAAAGCCAGGATCAACCTTAATTACTGAAATGATGCACTTGCCAACACAATAATGCATAATATCGTCTTACTCCCCACCTCACTTCCATGTGTAGTCCATTAATTAATGCCTTTACAAAAGGAACCTTGTAAGTAACAATTTAGTCATGATTCCTGTAAAATATGTCTTTGACAAAAAGTGCTCATGATGAAGCAGCAGAAATGCCAGCTACCCTTTAATAAAACGCGCTCTCTAGTTTGTTTGGATTGTGGAACATCATTTTACCTCTTCCTCAGAGACTTTCATTCACTAAGGACAGGTATCTACTGCAGGTAGATTACATGCTATAACAGCTGAAGATAGGTGTCTTGGGCCAGTGATAATGCTAAAAGTATATGATAAGCAGAAATTGTTACAGGAACTTTCTTAAAAGTGTGCATATATATATATTGATTGTGATCAGTGCAGTCATTTCATGGCATTAACGATTACCAATAATGAAATATGCACAAGCTTTGCTTCTAGACATTTTTGCCAAGGTTTTTTTTGTTTGCTTGTTTTGTTTGTGTTATAAACTTCTGGAACTGTCTAAAGTTGGCCTACATTTTTCCTTCGTTTAGGGGACATACAGAGCTGACTTCAGTTAGGGTTATACAATAAATGTGCTCATTTTGCAGGTATGTTACTTCTCGTTATTACGTAATTTGTGGTTTGAGCAAACATGACTACAGCTGAACAGCTGAATATTTAGCAGTTTATGCCTGTTGAGTATGACAGCCTGGGTGACCTAAAATTAGACTTCCCGGCTTTTCACTGCTAGATATGGGTGCATGACGTGTAACCCATACATATTCTCTGCAGAGAAGAAGATCCCGTTGAGAACACTTGTCCCCTCGTGTGGGAACAGTGCGTTGCATCTTGTCCCCTCGTGGGAACAGGGCCTTGCAGCGACTCCCTGCTCCTACCTGCGTGATGCATTTTGACCCGCAACAGCGAGCGGGTTCAGCAGTGGGAGCTCGAGCTGAACTCTGGTGTCTGTAGCAAATCAGAGACAAACCAAGATGTTCAGTGTGATTAGTTTTAGTCTCTTTAAAATGATTTCCCTAATTTTTAATTAAGAGTTATCCCAGTGTTGTTTTATTGTTCTTTCTCTTGTACTGCTGTGTGTCCTTGAATCAATTCCTTTCTATTCCACTGAAGTATCCCAGAATGTGCCACTGGTGGGACAGTGTTCTGCTAACAGTGATTGTATGAAGAACTAGACACTCAGGGGATGTTTTTTCTGTAGAGATTTTTTAGTTCTACTTTCACTCATGAAACCTTATAGAACCAGTCAGTAATGCATAAAGCAGGACTCCTTGTTCTCCCTATTCCATCTTTGTGCTCCAGTGCTAGCAAGTGGTAGTGCAGAGAAATCTTCCGAACAGGAGAAAGGGGGAAAAACTTGTCAATCATCCAAGAGTAAGGAAAGAAAGGTTAGAAAAGTGTGTGGCTTATAGTGAAATTCCACATGGCTGAATGTTTTTTCTCCTTTGGAATATTTTGTAAATCATACTTTACAATGTAATGTTGTTGGGTTTAGTTCAGAGAGTTTTTGGTTGTTGAAAGTATTTTTATGGGGGAGGGGGAAAGGTTAACTGTAAATGGCAGTCTTGATTATATTCTCTTTCAAAGAGTGCAGTGAAAGACTAAAGGATAAGGGTAAATTATGTCTTGAAATGTATATGTGGTTGTCATTTACATCAGTAAGCTCCACAAATATATGAATTCAAGTTCTGCCCTGAGATCCATGTATGGTTGTAAGTGCTTGCCACAGGTTCAGTGTGGGCCTGAGCCAAAATTCGTTAAGGTTATTGAAAGGCCTTTTACCAAGTTGGTTTTGGGATGGGTCCTTCACATATATTTTTAAAACATACATCCCCTGCTATCTTAGGTCTTGGTATCCATACATATCATGGTGCTTTTTTAATTATTTTTTGCTAGCTCGTATCCGATTGTATGGAGTCCCAGTGGGGGTTCCACAGCAGACAGGACCTAGGCAGAAGTTATAAAGCCTTTCATGAAAAAAGTAAGTAATTGTTTTAACAAGAATTGGGAAAAACAAATTGCAGTTTGAAGAAAGTATCTGGCTCTCTGAACCCTGGCAAAATATCACCATACCTAGCAATAAATGCTGGTCCAACACCCAGGTTTACTGCTTGTCAGCTGCTGTATCTGGTAGTAGTTCTTGCAGCAAATGAGAGGCAATGTTTTAATTTAACCCTAATGGTTAGGGAAAAGGTGTCTTTCACTGAAAGCTGGTCTAAGTTTACATCAGATTTGCTGAGAATATACACACTAAAAATACTGTAAATCAGTTAACTTGTGCTAACATGTAACTTTGTGATAATTTGTTATGAACCAGTTTTCTGATCTTCTGTATCTGTGAATAATATGCTGAAATTCACGTTAGATGGTAACATTTGAGAGGAGGGAATTTGGTCTCTCGGTTGTTATTAGCTATAGGAGCCCAAATGAGAACAGAAACTCTGTTGTGTTACCAGTAGTGCAGGTAGAGACTTAAGTTATTTTTTCAGTAACTTCATCATTCTAACTTTATAGAATTGAGTGGAAAAAAAAGTGATGCTGACTAGAACATTGGCAGGAAACTTATGATGAGCTGGTTTGCCAGAGGTGAGAGAAGGAGGGAAGCACAGACACTCTAACAGGACAAATTCCTGTCATCTCCTCCAGGGATGTCTGTTCAGTGGGGTTTTGATGAAGCCCACTCGCTCCCAATTAGTTCAGGTATTCAAAAATAATGATATTAACATATATTTATTCTCATTTTCTCTGTCTCTTTTCTGAAAAATACATGTTTTAACTGGGATCTTTATTGCAAGTTTTGCAACAGAGATGTGGAAGTCATCTGTGCTTCTCTGACACTTAGCGAGTTTTTCTTTAAAGCTGTTGAAGCCAAATGAGTATTGCAAATGAAAATATGAGAAATTATGTGCATTGGGAAAAATGTGCCTCTTTGTGTTCTTACTTCTGATTAAGAAATGTACTTGGTTAAAAAATGAAGTTGTGTGATTATATGATGTGCATTACTAATGTTAGAAGTAAAGCACATATTTTCTTAATACATTTGCAGAATTATTCAAAATCAGTTGACTCTTCTGTAAATATGGCCCTAAGGACAGGACGACCTTTGGTTCGCATAAATTCAAATTGTCCAGGACCAGTTTCCAAACACGCCCACCTTTTTAGCAATTTTTCTAACTTCATAATTGGATTAAAACGGTGCTTTGTTTTGGGGTCCCTGTTTTTCACGATTAGCTGTTCGAAACAATTAGCTCTCTTCATATTTTCTGTGAAACAAGCCATTGTACATGTATATGTTCAAATCTTGACATGAGTGCTATACTATACTTTGTAGGACAGAGAAGAGTCACCTTCTTTCAGCTTCTTACTCAGAAGACAGGAGAGTTTAACTTTGCTGAAGTAAGGCATTTGGAAATATAAACAACTGCTTTAATTTCTACAAAGAGCAAAGAAGTGTTTTTCACACACTTACAAGAGGCCTGCCTTTGTTTTTAAGTTCTAGTACTGGAAAAAAAAAATCTAGAGTTAATTTTCAGGCTCCAGAAAGGCTTATACCTGGGCGCTCACAAGAGATCCTTTTCTTATGGCTGGTACTGTGCTGGCCAGTTGGTCCGGATCTCAACATATGGATGAAGGGAATGTTCTTCAGAAACGGGAATGGGAACTGGAGATCAGTAGAGAATCTTCTCTTGTTCCAGATTGTTTCTACCACTGCAGAAATGATTTTTCCAGAATTCTAAAATGATGATTTAGTTTGGGTTACCTATTTGAGAAGGCTTCAATCGCTCCAGGGATTTCAAAACCACGAAGGATCAGTTTTGAGAAATCTCACAATAAAGGTCCATCCATTTTCCAGTCTGATAAATGGGGGTAATGCCCACTGGGATGGTCAGATTAGTTGTGAGTTACACATTCATGAGGACTGAGGTTCTCCTTTGAGCATTTTAGACAAAAGGTTCTATTAAAGTGCAAAGTATTGTTATTATCTTTGTCCTTTATACATATTTAAATAGTACATGATAATCATCTCTGTGAACTCTTAACTATTCATAAAGGTGACTGTCAATTAGAGGCCTGAACCACTACTACAAATCCAAATATTTAAAATGATAGATTGTATTGTAATCTTTCGAAAATTATCCGTAACCTTTGTATGGGGGTTTTCTTTTAAAAGGTTTTGCAGCTGAGTGATAAGTAGAAGTTTTAACTGTTGGGATAAGGACATCCAAGTATGTGCGAAGGACCCTTGGCAATGGAGAGTGCCCTGTCCCCTCTATAGATTCACCCGAGGGCACAGGGGAAGGCAGGGAAGGGCCAGCTGAACGCTTGGTCTGAGTCCTGCCTGGTGCAGCCCATCTGAGCATGGGACATGGGGGAGTCCCTGTGACTGCGTCCCTGTTGGCTCAGGTTGTAGTTCCAGCTCTCCACTCCTCTTGCCCAGGAAGTGTCACGGTGGCATGGATTAATCTGCGGAATAAGTATCTGTCTTGGCCTCTGGTTTATCAGCCAGAAAGTGAGTGCCTCGCGCTGCCCAGGCTGCCACGATCGGCAAGGGCAGTTGCAAACACCAAGAAGCTCGCGAGGAAGGGGAAGAGCAGAGGCTGCCAGTGTGGGCAGCACCTTTCCTTCTACAGGAATGTCCCGCAAGACTCTGTGTGTGTGGGTGGGGGGTGGTTTCTGCATGTTTTTCCAAGGGAAATCCCAGGAGTTGCCAGAGCGAGAGCGTTGCCTGCTCTTGCACATGGCTGCATCCCGGCCCTGTACGGGAAGGAGCAGTCAGCTCTTCATTCCTGCTGATGGAGGGAGTTACTGTACTCTTTCTTTCAGTTTATTTTACCCTCTTGGTATGCAGAGTATTCTTTGTTAGTCTTCCTTATTTATTTAAATGTTAATTGGTCCTTGTTAATTTGGTTTTCTGTGCTGAAAGCCAAGGTCAACAAGGAGTCCTTCCATGTTAGCTCTTAGCGTGATTACAAGGTAGTGTAACGCTTCTTGGAAAAAAGTAGCAAGAAACCTTCCCTCTGCTTGTAATGCAACCTTTGTGTTAGGTAAAGGTTTGGAGGTTGAGAGAGAGAGGTAAAATGTATGTTCAATACTAAGTGAAGGGTCTTATTGATTGAAAGGGATGGGTAAATTAAAAGACTGTTGTTTTGAAAGCAAAATATCACTTGACCCCAAAGACACAGGCGATTGCGGCCCTGGGGTTAGGTATAATAACAACATTGTTTTTTGGTATGGGAATGCTAACAGTAGAACTGAAAAACAGATTTTCCCTTTTACTTTTGTTTGCATATGCAACTTCAAACTGCTGCTTTTGTTACTCTGAGAGCAGTCTCTTCTGAGAACACCCTTCTTTTGGCTGGAATGGCCATTTTACAAGATAAAAGTAAGATTTTTTTCTGAAGCAGATTCTGTTCCATGGGGCAAAACAAACAGAGCTATCATAACACTTTAAATAGTAATCAAATATGTTTTTCTGTTTGCATTCAAAAGGGTGGAAAGGTAACTTGACAAGATGAAAGAAGGAACCAGATTTGTGTATTTCCCCCTTCCCCAGTTACAGGTATAGAGTTTTAGAAAATACTTCAAGGCAAAAAGAAAAAAGCATAGAATATACTGTTATGGTGTTATTTTTGTCTTTCATTTTTATGACAACTTATTTGTACTTAAAGGAATCTTTCCAAAGAGTTAAGAAGCATCATTAAATAAAGACTGTGAAATGTGCAATATGGCTTATTTATTTAAATGTTAATTGGTCCAACGAACACTTCTAATTAGCTCTATATTTGCTTAGCAAAAAGTTTTACAAATTCCAATTGTGAAAAGCAGCTATTTTGAGCTGGTAAGCATGTTGCAGAATCAGCTATGATTTTTCTATAGTTCTCAGCCCTTGAAGGCACAATTTAATTTTTCATGTATGCATACTAGCAACGGTAAACACTTGCGAGTGTAAAGAACCTTCTTTAATTAGCTGCACAACAATTAAAGGATTCACAAACTAAATTGAACCCTGTCTCTGTGCTTACTAGCTGAATTCTACCACCTGTCACAACAGCACTTTGTTCAATCTGTTATGCAAAATCATTATAGCAATATAGCTGAGGAAAAAAAAAGAGAAAACAGCAATTATTTCTTACTTTTCTCTTGAATGGGTTATTTTGGGTTATACTGATGTCAGGTTCATTGAAGCTAACCTTTTGAAATCTGTAACAGCATAATACTTATATGGCAGGCTTAGAATAGCTGGAAGACTATTTTGTTTTACCCTTTTAAGAGCAAGTAAGGCACATCCGTAAAGTGCCATACTTTCTCTGATCATATGAAAAAAAAAAAAACCCAACTGTGCTAACTCCTGCAGCAGCCTGTTATTTCTCTTTGTCAGACAAGAAAGAATGACCAGCATCTGATAGTACAATGTACTCTTTCATTATTAAAGATTATAAACTAATGTGAAAACAATTTTGAACACCACCACTGGCTTTTTAAAATGAGGAAAGTTGTACCTTGGTTTACCTGTTCAGTCTTTTGCCATTTGCCACTGTTCTCCATCTCTTGAAAGTATAATAGTGGGTAAAAATAAAACTTGAATATACTAGACTTTATTTATGTGCTAAGTTTATTTTTACTTCTAGCAGAAGTGGTTGAAAATGAGGAAGTTTTATGTCTTTCCAGAAGATGCTCACTTATTTCTCATTTCTGATTGCACCCATTCTCCTCAATGAGCATGAAGGGCCAGATGTACAGATGCACCAGAAGTCCTGATTTGTGCCGCTTCAGGACTGAGATTCCTAAATGGCTTTGGAGATCTGGCTCACAGTGTAGAAAGCCTCAGGTGTTGTTTCTGGGCTTGTCCTGTTCAGTCGTCTCCCTGCTGGTTTTGAGTTGAATGTCAGTGGAGGGAGTAGGAGGGAGCCTAAACGGGCGCTCGCCGAAACGCGAACGCCCAACTCTGCGCGCGGGGCCCCGTGCTGGGCAGGAGGTGGCAACGGGGCGAGAGGGGTGAGGGCTCACGCCAGTGTCTCCAGTTACCTGCCCAGCTGTTACTGATTCTTGCAGGGAGCCATCAGCTCTCTCCGTCCTCCATAGGCAGTTGGATTCCGGTTAAAATTCAGTGCGAAACCAATAGTGAGTGGTGGTTGTGTAATGAGTTTGGGTCTAGGCCGCTAGCGAGGAAGAGCTGTTTACATTTCTCGTTATTTTGCCCTGACAGCTGACAGGAATGTTGGTATCTCCGCCAGCTTTCATGCCGCGGTGCAGGTACGTTTTGTGCATGCACTCACCATCGCTGCCGAGCTGAAAGTTAAGCTGCCTGCTGACAGTTTCCTGAAATCATATCAATAACATATTGTTAGCTCTTCGATTGAAGCTAAAAGAGACTGCTGTTGGATAAAGGATACATGAGACGGGCATTTCATAAGCTAGGGATATAAATGAATAACTCTGCTTATTCAAAGTTCTTAAAGTTTTTACAGTATAATTTTTATACTATTGTCCTTTTACAGTGTTTTTGGAATATGCAGAAGGAATGAAGAAATCCCTCAGGAAGGTAGAGTGATTTCAGTAAAAATGTCACTAGAAGTCAAGCAAAATGAGAAAAGGCTGCTGCTTTGTGATTTCTTTTTCTTTCTTTCTTTCTTTCTTTATTTTAATTTGAAACCAATATTTTGATGTTTTAAATTCTCAGATAATTTTGCACTGAAGTATGAGAAACTACAGTTTGCTATATGCAGCCCCTTTGTGGTCTCTCACGTCAAAAAGAGCGGTTTTATTCAGAATTAGAAGATGACGATCCTTTTAATAAGAAAAAGAGGTGTAGTAACAACCTGTATATTTACAGGTATAGGTTAAAAGCACTGGAATCGGTACAACAGAAAAATGATGTTTAGGCAGTTGAAGCAAAATTGAGTATTTGCGAAGGCAGCCCCAGAATATTCTTTGCTTGCAGCCTTTTGGTATCTCATCCTGTAAAATGAAGAGCACTTTACATCCTCCTGAAAGCAGTGGGAGCCCCTCGCAGGCTCCTGTGGACAGTGTCCTGAAACCCAACCGTAAAGTAGTCCCCTCCTTTTTCTTTCTTTTGGCTTTGTAATAATATTTTTGCTGAAATTATCCAGATTCAAACAGCTTTGCAGATGTATAAAATGGTTGCCAGCTAGCCCTCTCTTTGACATTTCATGTTTAAAAAAAAATAGTTACTTATTCAGCATATAATTTTGTAAATTAACATGAGCTAGAGAAAGTGAGCATGGACTGCTCATCTACGCAGAGTATTCAAGAGTCTGGAAACAGAGTTGGTTATGTTTATTTGCATGTTCCCAAACTATTCCAAGCTACTGCAGTAAAACCCCTCTGGTTTTCAGTCTCTGGTGCTTACAACAAGATCTCTTGAGCTGAACTCGCAGCCTGTTGCGGGGCCAAAGCCGCTGGGGATCGTGTCCGTGTGCCGAGGGCTCTGGGGATCGTGTCCGTGTGCCGAGGGCTCCGGTCAGGGCTGGCCTTCCCTTGGTCGGGGCTGCCGTTCCGGCCGGGTCACCGTCAGCAGGGTCCGTCTCCCGGCTCACTTTGCAGTCATAGCTGAACATCCCGCGACTGCGTTTATCAGAGTTCCCTTGTCAGCTTTGATGCCACTCACCTCCGAACCATGACAGGTTGCCCAGAATATTGCAATTAACATCAAAATTATTTATAGGATTTTTATCCTGCAGATAACTTTCAAATATATTATCGTACTTCTCTAACATTCTTCCTCCTCTGTATTCATCTGTGTGCTATGTGTCTGCCAAGCTCTCTGCCCTTTTTATTGATGATCACAACTATTGCTGCCAGATTAAACAGGGGTGCCCAGGCAGTGCTGTGCTTGCTGGGATCCTGAAGGTCAGGCTACCATTATATTTAAATGTACATACTGTTTTACCATAAACAGTGCTTATATCTGTGCCTCCTTTGATTTAGGCACTATGTGGCTCTTCTTTGCTGTTACTTGGTCTCGCAGCAAAAGGCTGGAAGAGTTTCTCTGCGCACGTAACTGGTGGTATGTTGATGAATTCAACATTATTGCTGAGACCCTTCTCAGTTGCTTGTGTGGCATCACTGATTCCCTTGGCTTATTCATGGCACAGCTACAACCGTGCTGCACCATCATTCAAACAGAGAGGCAAGGTTACCGTGAGGCAGATGCTCTTACTCAGACAGCTAGCCGTAATTTAAGAACAACCAGGGAAATACCGCGCAGCATTCCGCAAGGCAGTTGTTTTTAGTATATTCCTGTTCAGGACTGTGTTCCTGCTCAGAAAGAACCAGAACACACAGTGCTGTTACCCGTAGTGCAGAGGGTATCATTTTCTAACTTTTTGGAAATGGCAGTTTGGAGAAAGAGTGTTTGACGAGTGTGTCCCGGCCTTGGTGCGACATGGCCGCGGCGCCTGCGGCTTCATCCGGCTGCCGGCGTCTCCGCGGAGCCGGAGCTCCCGCCTCGCTGTGGCCTGGGCGGCTCCAGAGCTGCCAGCGACGCTGTTTGGGATGGGAATAAATCAACAGGGTTAAATGACAGCAGTAGCAATCTGTCTCATCAAGAAAGGTGTGCGCAGACCATAACACCAAAGGTAAAAGAGATTTGTATTTTTCAGTATTTAATTTTTTGTGAGTGATAATGAAGTACTTTTTTTTTCTATCCTTAATCTAAATTAATGTTGAGATTCCTCATGTATCTCTTTGCACTTAATTCTGTCCAGAGTTTGCTGTTTCTACCTTTCTGAAGACTCCAAAGACAAGAAGCATCCTGAACAATGTTTATTTTTCCCTTACCTGCCTGTCTCCAAGCAAACCTGTCTCTTTAGCTCTTCCAATTGCACAGAAACCAGGTCTTTCTCAACATTATCCCTTTTGTGGAAATTAGTATTAAAATAACTCATTAGAGCCATTCATATCTAAGAATCACTGTGGTGCTCTAAATTATTTCTTTTTACCCCAAAGTCCATGTGTTATAGGGAGAAGAAAAATTGGGTTGAAGAAAGAAAGGAAAGGGAAGGTGGAAATTGGACATAGAAGGGATTAACACCCAAGAATCTCAGTTATTAAAATACTAAAAAGCTTTTATAACATTTTAACTAACAAGTTTTATGCTGACAGGTCCACCATGAGTTTAAAAAAGAAAACACACACACACCCAAAAGCAGTCTTTTTAGCATTCAGTTGTGTTTGATGGCTTTCTCTTATCAAACAAAATATCTGGCATCCTGGACTAAGCAGTGGGAGTCAGGAATTCTGGATTTTTTTTTCCCTGGCTGCTTTACAGAGGGTGAGCCATGTATTTAAGTCAAGATGCATGGTGAGCTTTTACCTAACTGAGATATGGAAAGGATCGGTTAGGGTTTTTCTTTTTCACTTTGTTGAAAGATGGCCTGAGAATTTTGAAAATTTCTGCCCCATTTTGGTCTGGGAAGCTTGCCTAGCAGCCCTGAAATTGGGAACTTCTGATTTTTTTAAGTATTCGCATTTGCATTATAGGGCTGAGTATTTCTGTGCCCATCAAAGGAGAGTGCAGAACAGTTCTTTCCTCCTCTGCCATTTTACTGATCCCCGTGTACCTCGATGAGCCCAGCGATGCCTGGAGCTGTGCAGAGCCCTGGAATGTGGCCTGGGCGAGTTACGCTGTGGGAAGTGCAGCGTCGTAGGCGCAGAAAGGTGGAGCGCAGTAACTCTTACGAGTTACTCTGAGGAGTACCCACCTGTGAGACTTTTTTCATGCTAGTTTCTCTTAAATATACTGACGTTAAGGAACGGAGTAATGTTTATTTTCATCATCTTAGTTTTTCGCCTTCGTTTGTTCCCAGTCCAAAGTTACTGGGTAGTGCCTCGTTCTGTCCACTGTCCAATTCAGTAGTATGCAATGTGGAACATCCCCGGTTGCCTTACAAACCATTTTGGGATAATAAAACCAAATATGGTCGTCTTGGCTGACATCTCTGTGATATTATTTGGCATACCACGTATTTCTGCTTCAAATATAAATTTGTTGCATCTTTTTCAAAATACGCATGCCATTAATTACATCTATAGTTGAGACACCCTTTTTGCTCCCTTCAAGCTGTTTTAAGCATTCTTTTTTTAGCTTGTTCAGTGTGCAGATAGGGTTGGCTATGGGCTCTTTAATTTGGCCGAAAATAGGCTAACCTTATGGTCTTCTTAAGTCCCAAAACTACAGTTGAGTGTGCAGTATCTTTCCATATAGCTACGTCTTTTGTTTCACTGGAGAAAATTACTTAATTTGTTAGAGAGGTTTTTTTAAAAAGATTTAACTGTAACAGTCTTTACTTAATAGACCTGGGATTGTAGGGAGGTGATTAATGTGAATTAAAGGATCTCTATGACATAGGACTAAAGGGCAGAATTACTTTGTTGTTATTGTTGTTGGCAATCCCACTTGTGCAGTTTCATTTCTCCCCAAACCAGATCTCCAGCTTCTTACATGGTGTTTTTTTTTTTAAAAAAAAGCCCTCCTTGGAAAGCCTACTTTTTTTTGAAACTCTTCTTATTCAGAGATACTCTATTTATGTATTTTCATTGGGAATGTGTCTTTGTCCCTTGAAATCCATCTATTTATTGCAGTGACACCTACTGCTGAGAGAGCTGATCCGCAACAGGCTCGGTTGCTGTCAGACTTGGCCAACAAGCACTTCGTGACTCAACCAGCAGATGTTTCTGTGGCTCGGGTCAAAGGGAACTTATGGACTCAGGGTTTTTTTCTTCACTCCTAGCATTAAATGCCAGGGAAGTCAACACTAGGTGCAGACAGTTGACCTGACCAGTAGCAGGAGGAAGTGAACTAGGACCCTGAGGATCTGCAAAGACCAAAGCATTAGTGTGTTGAGCCACTGTGTTGGCTACAGTCCAGTAGTTTCAGACAACTGAATATCTGATTGCATGCCTGGATTTTAGTAATGATTTTATGTACTTATTTGATGATTTGTATGCAAGTTTATGCTTCTGACAGGTGCCCTCATGAGCAAAATCTCACTGGGCTATTTTATATGAATATTTCACTGTCAGTCATGCTTTGATCCTTGGGACATATGTACATTTTACATTATTTTTAGTTTTGCACAGAATCTAGTTCTAAGTCTTTGGGAAATGAAAATTAAATAAGCAGCCCAGCATTACAGTTGTGCATTCAAATTGTTTCAAACTCTGATTTCAGTTCTGTGGTCCTAACTTCTTTCTTCATCTTTTCGTAACCAGTATAGGAGACCTAATCCTCCTGTCCTGACCTCGCTGAAACTGCAGTGCCTTTTGTTAGCAGTTGTCTGTATGGGGAATGCAGGATTAATAGGGTCAGTTATAGAGTAGAGTATAGTACACTTCCAGTTTGGTACAGTGTCCTCGGGTAAAAAAACATTTCATGGGTCTCAGGACCGATACTATAAAAATACCAAAAAAAAAAAAAAAAAAAAAAAGTACAAATAATAATAATAACAATAATAAAAGCCTGAAAGTAATTTCAAGGCCTATGTGGTACTATAGTGGGACTGTTAAAAGCTGAATTTTGAGATTTCTTCAGTCCGAGGTGGGTACCAGTTAGATTAATTAAAGTGAATGATCAGACAGGAGCTGCAGGGGTTTGATCAAACTGAAGAGAGTTTAATCAGTTGTATACATTTTGAATTACATGAAAATAATAAATTTGCTTTTAAAAATGCTGTTTCTAAAATAGTAGAAGGTTTAGTTTAATGAAGCTTTCCACAAATATGCCTCTCATTTGAATTTAGGTATCACTCTTATCTTTAATTTTGTCATGAGGAGAACACTAGGGGGGGAAAAAAGGAGAGAACTGAAGCTTATAAGCTAAAAAATAATGATCCCAGATGCAACCAGTGCCTGGAAAAAAAGCAGGACTTAATTTTTATTTTTTTTAAGCTACTGATTTTCAGTACCAATTATTTATCTTTCTCTTCTTTGTATCCAACTTCTTAAATATATGCAAGTGAAATAGGATAAATAAGAAAGGAAACAGATTTTGCTAAGTCACATGCAAAGTAGCAATAAATCAAACAGCTTGTCTGCATTCTTCTAATCTTTCTATTCTAATCTGCGAGTGAGATTTATAAATGACCTCTCTGCTCGTCTTCCTAGATTGTGATCACAAGCAGTTCACAGTCCTCCACTCCATGGGTGCTACCAGCTAAAGGCTGTTCTGGTGATTTATCTTCTACTGATCAGATACCAGTCCAAAATGCTGTGCTAGCTAGAAAGTAACCTACAGCCTAACAGGTATTTAGAAACCAACTGTCTCCCCAGTTCAGAGTGAAAGCAATACAGCCTCAGCAAACAATTTTCTGTCCGTTAATGACTTCTGAAACTTAGAAATCCCTATTGCTAACCCTTCTTTAAGACATGAAAACTGTTGTGGAATGAGTTGGCTCTGTTGTTACTAAAGAGTACTTTGTTTTGAAATCAATAAGCAGCTTGTTTAAATATCAGTGCTACAAAGCAGCTACAGTTCTGTCGAATGCCGTCCCCACTCCCTCCTTCGCGGTATCGCTGCCCGGCCTCGGGCCTGGCCTGCACCGCCTGAGCGGGGCGGAACGCGCTCGCTTGGTACTCTGTGGATGGGGTCTGAAGGAGAGTTTGCCCTGTTTTCTTTTTTTTAATTATTTTTTTTAATACTTAGAAACTAAATATAATACAAAACTTAAACTCAATGAAGTCATTAAGAGCAATATCTAATTACCGACTTGGTTTAATAGTATTTTAATAAACACAAATAGATAGAAGATGTTACCTTGTAGTCTTTATTTTTAAAAGTCATTCTGTCACCCGCTAAAGGCCTTGTTTTCCCTGTTATAATTATACCCCAAGGAGAAGGACACCTACTTAACCAACCCAAAAAAGAAAACGGAATAACTCCATTGAACTCAAGGCAGTTACTCATTTGTATAAATGCAATCGAGAACAGAATCTGGCCTAATGTTTATTTCATTTTATCAGATTGGATAATGCTGTCCTGGTGGCATTAAATACAGCTGATCTCTCCCCTCCCCTTCCATGCACACATGTTTTTGTTAAAATTTAACTATTTACATCTATGTCTCTTGGTATTGCCTACAAATCAGTCAAAGAAGAGTAGGTCATCTATTCTGCCCTACTGTTTATATATTAATCATCTGGCAAATAAACCACTCAGTATCCTACCCACCTCAGTAATATTTGTGATGTAATTTGTTTGGATGCCCAAATGTCACCAGCGTTGATTGTAAGAGATGAAAAAAATGTACTTGCTCAGCACACCAAGCTCTGGGCTAAAATGTAAGCATGAAATCTCTGGTTTATTTTTGTAATAATGTTTACAGCTGTTTAATGACCCTGAAAGGGTTCAGTAGTCTGGTGTTCTGTATTTCTTAACAGGAGTGTATTATGCTTATAACAGCCTTAGTCAAACAGTTTCAGCTACAACAATAAGAACAATATTTAATAAAAATTGAATATATATTCTGAAGTTTCTCAATGACAGCTATTTATCAGTTACTAAAAACTGAAGCAGTCTGTATTTGAGGTATTTAGAATTCATCAATTAACCACAAGATAATGTAGATAGAATAAAAAATATATATATCTGAGAAGGTAAATACCAGATCTAAATTCTGAAAGCATAACTAACAGTATGTGTAACTCTAACTGCTCAGAGGATCGGGGCCAGAAAGACCTTGTTGTTCCAACACGTGAGCTTGTAAAGCATTACTTTGCTTACTGAACTGTAAACCTTTTAACTAACCTTATCTAAGCTATAATAACGGCACAACAGTGCTTTTAAAATGAGTATTTTCTCTCCAGTAGTGAAGAGGGAACTGTGTTAGTGCGTGTGTCCAGTACGAACGAGCAGGTGTAAGTGAGAGCTGAATTTGGTCCATTCTGTTGGCAAAGATAGCAGGTGTGTGTATGCGTAGATACATATAGAGACATGTGTGTATATATTTGTATTTAAAATGTTTTTATTCTATTTGCCATCTATATTTTTCTCCAGTTCCAGCAGAAGGAAACCAAGCTTCTCATATTACATTAATGTAGTTGTGATGGCAGGCATTTCTGGTGTAATAATTGGTTTTAAATTCCACTAATCCATTTCAAATAGTTGCATAAAATCTATGTGCTCTATTGAAATGGCTAAAATCAGAACTTTGGTTATTGATATCACGGGAAATGGTCTTGAGGGCAAAAATGTGAGTGAAATCAAAGTAACTATTAGTATCATCAAAGGGCTTTGAATGTCTCATTGTACCTTCATGTGAGCGATGAGAGAGCATTTTAATAATACACATATCCAGTTGCAAATTTCATAAGCCAGAAGCATCTTATCAAACAACCAGGAAACTGGGACAGGACTGGGAACAAAAGGGAGTGATCAGGTTAGTTTTGGTGAGCTTTGCTTGGGATTTTTAATGATGAGAGCGTTCGGGTGTTGGTGGCTAACTGTGAGGAAGGGTAAGGTGATCGGGAAGTTCCCCTTCGCCTCACGGGCGCTGTGGAGAGCGGCCAGAGGGCTGCGGCCTGCGGGGAGGCCCGCGCTGACCGCCACGACGTCGGCGTTGACGAGGTTGGGGAGCTGGAGAGGAGCCACCGCAGAGCTGGGGAGCTGCCACTGGGAGGCCCGAAGCACCCAAGCGAGAGCTGGAGGCTGCCCCTGAGCCCACCTGGTCTGGTGGGCTATCCCTGTCTGCTCCTAGATGGGGGTGATGGATAAAGAGGGAGAGAATGAAATTGCTAATTTTTTTTAGATAAATTAGGCAAATTAGATTGGGTTATCTAATTCATAGTGGAATGATGGATGAGGAGGAGTTTTATTTCTGTCTTGCATGTGGATACAAGATGAGATTTTGGTCATTTTTGCAGCGAATGGGCTGAGGAACCCTGAGAGTCCGATGTACCTGAGAGCTGAGCAGTAGCAGTGTCCCTGGGTCCCTAAACGTGGGACCTTGGAACTGGAGGAATGGTGCAGGGCAGGACTGAATGCTGTAATTACATTTTGTAATGGAACAAGGGAAAAGTGGAGGGGAAAAAAGAGGCAATGCAGAGGCAGGGCACAGGACCAAAACAAGCTGGGGCAGGTAAAGGGTGATAACATAGTTTAAGGAAAGAACTGCAGCATTTTGAGGTTGTAGTACCTGAGTCCTAGCAGTTCAATAGCTGATTAGGATACATGGTAGTTACAGACTGTTATTTCTTACTAAACAAAGACTCTGTTGACCTTTCTGCATGTTTCATCAAAAATGTATAAATTTCCCAAAGCCAAAAGATAATGTTAATGGGTCAGACTCCTCAGAATCATTTAAAACTGTTGCTTTTTAAATTAAAAATTACAGATTTGATCTTCCTCTCTTTTTTTCAACTCTTTTTATCTCTGTCTTATAATATACAGGTCTATATACATGTAGCAGATAAAAAAGAGCATTTAAAAAGATAATTGTCATGTTCCAATTATAGCTGCCATTTTTACTTTATTAAAGCTATTTTTGGAAAAAAAAGCAACATAATAACTTGAAATCTTAACCACAAACCACCTTTTCCCCTTCCCTGAACCATAATATTGAAATACCATAGGTTTCAGCTGATGTTTGAGGTTAAACATCAGAATTAAAAAACTCCACTAGGAGCTGTCAGCATTTGCAAACTTCAGTAGAACATAAAATGCTAAAATTAACTACCCAAACCTTCCTGTGTATGTAAAAGCACAAGTTTCTATTAAGGTTAACTGAAAAAATATAAATTATTACTGTATTTATCAAGCTATTTGAGAGTAATGCCAATCTACAAACTCTTTTCCAAGCACTGCTGAGTACAGTTGTGTGTCTTTGAATGCACACTCTTTCTTGATTTTATTTTTATTTTTTTAGTGTTATTATTTGCAAACATGCCATGTTTAACCGTAGTAAGGAGAAATAAATAATACCCGTGGAACAAGAAATCCAGACAGAAAGTAGATACTGTTTTGGGAGATTTTCTGAGAAAGTAGATCTTCAGAATCTTACGCAGTTTCAGATAATGACAAGTTCAACAACAACAGTTCTGTCAGATGTTTAACTAATCCTTTTGAGCATGAAGTTTCAGCTGTTTCAAAAGCTAAGCAAACTTTCAAAAAGTGTTCAAAAATATATCTTCATGTACCCGCATTTTGAAGGATGGTGTTCCGTTGCACAGAAACCCTGCATGGAAGCCAGAATGTGTGTTTACTATATAGCTTTGGATGAATACCTGGCTTGAATGTTTCCCTACCTATGAAACTAATGATAATGCAAGTTAAACTTGCATTTACATGTACTTGCATGTACAGTCCTATAGATTGTAGACATCTTTTCCTTTTATATACTTCTATATCTCATTAATATAGTTACGGTAACATTGACAGCATGTAAGTAATGTGTCTTCAAAATGAAATTGAATCTGAACACTGTTGAACTTTGAAAAAGATCTGCTTTACATCTGAGCAAAATTTTGTGGCTTGTATTCATCTTTAATACACATGAATATACACTTCCCCCTTTTCTCTTACAAGACCTGCATTGTATCACAACCTCAATCATCCTGTCGAGGACCATCTAGGTCTCCTCTTGGAGACCACCCATGCTTCTTTAGGCCCTGATCCTGCAAATACTTAGGCATGTGTGGAGCTGCTTTCAAGAGTCGTCCTTTGAAGTCTACTGGACTACTCCCATGAGGACAATTACATGCATTTTAAGTATGTGCCAGATTTGGGCCTCAAATTGTCTAGCAAGTGGCCACTATGAAGCAGTGTGAGGAATGGTGTCCACCTGGAGCGTATATGCAGGCTTTGTAGAAGGCATAGGGAGTAAAAGCTTTTGTCCAAACCAAACAGAAAGTTGACTAGATTAATTATGTAATCAGTTATAGAATTCAGTAATTTTAATAGTGAATAAAGTGTCAAATCACTCCACTGAACAACATAGATCTTAATTATGTTCTAATATAACATTATAGCTCTGTATTGCTTGCGAGTCATCAATGTAAAACTTTGTATTTTAAATAGAATTTTATAGATACATTATTCCTACATAGAGTAGAGAAGTGGCAAGGATAGAAGATTATTGTGGACAATTATGCAGACCAGCACAGAGCACTTGTGTTTAACAAACAGCTTTGAATTCTAATTTTCTGCAATATACGTAGTGTAGGTACAATTTGTAGTCATTACTGTGTATTAGGAAAGTTATTAAAATTCTTAAACTTGTTGAGGCTTTTCACAACACCTTCCCCAGATTTTAATTGGTTTTATCTAGTTCTGTAAGAGAGCTCTTTAAACCAAATCAAAGTGCCTTAAATCACATGTCTTACCTATTGAAGGACAGAGATAGTCTTCTATAATCTGGCAAATTTTCCTAAGAACTGAAATCTGAAGGTTCTCAACGATGAATTAAAAGACTTGGCAGAAGATAAATTATGTGCTTTTGATGGGCTCAGTTTCAAAATGACAAAATAACAATGTTTTGTAACAGAAGGGTTAAATCTTAATCTCAGAGGTTTACAAAGCTGCTAGTCGCAGTCTCCTTAAAATTTAATATACCTCGTTAATGCTTACTTGCAAACACTGAAGGATTTTTATGATTATAATCATGTGTTACAGCACCTAGTACTGTTTCTAAGCAGCATACTAATCAGCTTAATGAGATATTACTGCACTTTTTGTTGACTAAAGCAAAATCCCTTTTATTGTTCTAAAGCTTGTCCTTTACTTTATTTTTTCCCCAAACATTATCTTGTTTTATTGTACACCAGTAAATATCATACCATCATTTTTTTGTCAAATCATAAAACTATCTTTCTCATTGTGGAATGTGTAATATATTGAATATGGTTAATGGAACTGAAAGTTATAAATGGATTTCTATTCTTGTTTTTTTGCTGGCTTTTCTAATGGAAATGGGAGAGATGCATAACATTTCTTTTTCGATAAATTTAGAAATGTAAACAGGTGCAATTTCACAAGGCAGACAAGGGAGATGGTAAAAGCGTGTACCCCTTCTGTAATAATTAGATTTTGAAATTGTGACATATTTTTAAATAGTAATTAATGCTTATTGGTAAACCTACAGAATGATGAAAGCACATATATGTTCACAATTGTATAGCACAGTTGGCACTTAATACTCTCTTTATTGTCTTACACTAATTCCTTTGCATTATTATGAGTAGGTAAAACATAAAATGCAAATTGTGTGTCCGTGAGTCAATGCTTGTAACTCTTGTCACAGTCTGAATGTAAAATCTCTTCTGATTTTCAGAGATGGAGGAAGCTAGTTTGTGCCTTGGTGTTTCATCAGCTGTGCCAGAAGCTGACACCCATCTCAACAGCACCATACTCAATGGACAGTATTCAATGAGCCAGAAGCTGCATCAGATCACTTCCCAGCTCAGCCATGCCTTTCCGGAGCTCCAGAACAGGCAGAATCCGGAGGAGAAGGCGTCAGTGCCGCTGGAAGACAAGAGCCACATGTCCATAGCAAACCAGCCCATCAGCAGTCAGATGGCTCTGTTGGCAAACCAGCTCAACAGAGAGGTTGACACCAGCTTGAATGGCCGTGTGGATCTGCAGCAGTTCTTAAATGGACAAAACCTTGGGATTATGTCTCAGATGAGTGATATAGAGGATGATGCCCGGAAAAACAGAAAGTACCCCTGTCCCCTCTGTGGGAAACGCTTTCGATTTAACAGCATCTTGTCGCTACACATGCGCACTCATACTGGAGAAAAACCATTTAAGTGTCCGTACTGTGACCATAGAGCAGCTCAGAAAGGCAACCTGAAGATCCATCTGCGCACTCATAAGCTTGGAAACCTTGGCAAAGGTCGTGGAAGAGTCCGAGAAGAAAACAGACTTTTACATGAGCTCGAGGAGAGAGCAATTCTTCGGGACAAGCAGATGAAAAGCAGCCTCTTGCAGCCGCGACCGGATGTGAAAGCACAGCAGCACACCCAGCCAATGCCTCTCGCAAACTGCAACTTGTCGGTGCCAGCTAATCATAGCACACCTGATATTTCCAACCCTGTTCCCTCTCCAAAGCCAGTTAGCGTCCAGGAAGAAGTGGTTGCTCCGACAGCGGGGTTCAGGTGCACGTTTTGCAAAGGCAAGTTCAAGAAGCGTGAAGAGCTGGACAGGCACATAAGGATCCTGCACAAGCCTTACAAGTGCACCCTGTGTGACTTTGCTGCCTCGCAGGAGGAGGAGCTGATCAGCCACGTGGAGAAGGCCCACATAACCGCAGAGTCGGCGCAGGGCCAGGGCTCCAATGGCAGTGGGGAGCAATCCACCAACGAGTTCCGCTGTGAGGTGTGTGGCCAAGTGTTCAGCCAAGCTTGGTTCCTCAAAGGCCACATGAGAAAGCACAAGGATTCCTTTGAACACTGCTGTCAGATCTGTGGGAGGCGATTCAAAGAGCCTTGGTTTCTTAAAAATCACATGAAAGTTCACCTGAATAAGTTATCTGTGAAGAACAAATCTCCTAATGATCCTGAAGTACCTGTCTCCATTGGCAGTATGTCCCAGGAAGCTCATGCAAACTTATATTCAAGATACCTATCGTGTTTGCAGAGCGGGTTCCTTCCTCCAGACAAAGCCAGTTTAAGTGAACAAAATCAAATCTATAACAAAGGAGATATGCCCATGAAAGAGAAAGAAGTCTTGGGGAAACTCCTTTCACCCATTTCTGGCATTGGTCACAGTATTGCTGAAGGGGATAAACATTCTTTATTGGGCTGTCTCAATCTGGTGCCTCCTCTGAAATCCAGCTGTATAGAAAGGTTACAAGCTGCTGCCAAAGCAGCAGAGATGGATCCAGTAAACAGCTATCAGGCCTGGCAGCTTATGGCGAGGGGAATGGCCATGGAACATGGCTTTTTGTCTAAAGAGCAGCAGATACAGCGCAGCCATGAAGACACTTTGGCAAATGCTGGAGTTATGTTTGATAAGGAGAAGCGGGAGTATGTGTTAGTAGGAGCAGATGGCTCTAAGCAGAAAATGCCTGCTGATTTGGTTCACAGCACTAAAATGGGCAATCAGAGAGACTTGCCAAACAAACTAGACCCTTTAGAAGGCAGTCGAGATTTTTTGTCACATGGTATGAACCAGGGACTCGATTACAACTTACAAAGTCATGGAAACGTAAAAGAAAAGCCAACTGAGTGCCCTGACTGCGGACGGGTTTTTAGAACGTACCACCAAGTTGTCGTTCACTCCAGGGTCCACAAAAGAGACAGGAAAGGAGAAGATGAAATCATTCAAGGTAGTCTCGATGAGCGACGTGGATCTGGAAGCGATCAAGAGTCTCAGTCTGTCAGCAGGTCGACAACACCGGGCTCCTCTAACATCACTGAAGAAAGCGGAGTAGGTGGCGGCCTTTCCCAGACGGGGAGCGCCCAGGAGGACAGTCCGCATCCTTCCTCGCCCTCCTCTTCAGGTATGCTCACTGCTTCCCTCTCTGCACTGAGAACTTAGTGCCTGTATTTGAACGCACAGCAGCAGAGTAGTTTATGCATTCTCTGCTAGGTCGTTTTCTAACAGCCCTCAGAGACGTGGTGTTATATGCCAGAACATCTGTGTTTGGGTTCCCTCAATGCCTTTGAGGTTAATTCTCATTTCACCCTTTTTTTTCCCCTCCAAGGGCAATTTTTCTAGGTTTTAGCTATCACTTCCACCAAGCCACAAGCAGCAGTGTTGAGAGTCTGTGCATTCACCAATGGGAATGTCCTTCTCGAGGCCTTTCCCTCCAGATTTTTGAAGGGCTTTTTTTTTTTTTTTTCCTAATCCCCTCCTCTTCTATTCATTTATGGTAAATTCATGGTGAATTGCAGATCTTTCCATTTCCTCCATATAGAAGGGTGATGCAAGCTTACTTCTTTGAGCTGTAGTTGGATGTTTTGGCTAACCTCTCTGATGGCCCTTATTCCCACAACCAAATCAGTTAGCTGAGATACGGATTTGTACCTGGCCATGGGACTGATGAGAGAGAGTCAAAAATAAAAATTACTAACTTTCTGGTCACCTTTTAGCTTAAGTGCACATTTTAACATGTATGAAGCCTTCTGCTTAATCCACACGTGAAAGTACAGGAAAAAAGAAATCAGACTGAAACATTTTAATTGCCTTGTATGTCATGTTAACTTGCTCTGTATAAAATAGAAAAGCAGATAGTATTTCATTGGAGATGTCTATAAAATATTGAGCTTCCTGGTACAGTTTTTAAAGTTACTAGCCTATGACTGCCAAAATAAAATCTCCAAGTAATAACAGGTAAGATTTCTGGCTTCATCTATATTTCCAAAGTCACTTACTAATGGATAGTAAATTGAAAGTTATATCTTCAGCCTTTTATAAAGAAAGCACCTCACTAATACTGTAATCATTCTGCAAGCCTAACAACAGAGGAAATCATGCCATAACAAATACTCTGTTACTAATGGCAACATTGATTTCTGCAATCAGCCATTAAGTCTAGAAAATGAAAGACAGTTTGAGGTACCTTAAGGCATTACATTGCCCACTGTTAAAGAGCTGGTAGCAGGCTGTTGAGGGTAATTCTTTTTAGTTTTTTTTTTTTCCCCAGTTTCGATAAATATTTTAGTATTGGAGGCAATTCACTGTTACAGTTATTAAGTACGTGCCAGTTTATTTTTGTTGTTCTTGTCATGCTCCAGTATACTCTACTTCTGAGGCCAAATTAATATAAAAATAAAGTGTTAGTTTGCTGGCTTATTACAAACCAGTAAAGAAATTGTTAAGACACATAAATCTGCACTCCACATTCCACAGATTCCTATAGTACTTAATGCTGTTGTTTAAATACCCATGAAACACACTGTCTACTCTTAGAGTCATAGCCTCGTTTACAATTTATTACTGGTGAGACGCATTAGCAAATTCTATGTAGGAACAAGGGTAACAGGCGAGAGCTAATTTCATACTATATATAGTTGTTCAGATTGTTTTAAGAGGATTGAAAATATGTCCGGATA
>NW_028289208.1:2272500-2292500 GCF_059628265.1 Tinamus guttatus | reverse complement strand
GGCTCCCCGTGCCGGCTTTGGCACAGCACCCACAGATCCGCTCGGATGCCGATGCCAGGGAGAGAGCAGCCTGGTGCCTGCGCCGGGCGTCTGTTCCCCTCTGTCCCTGCTCCTCGAGCTGGCGTTGCCTGTGTGGTCGGTGGCAATTCCCGTTACATGAGGGATGTGGAGTCAGTCCTTGTGTGCAAAACAGAGGAGTGAATTCAAAATTTCTTAGAGAATATTTATTATGTTACCTTGGGTAACATAATATTGGGTATCTGCCTAGTAAAACAATTTGCAAAGTGTACACTATAGTTCTCTTGCCTATTTGTAACAAATTGTATCCTGTAAGTTTAGGTGTAAATAATATATGTAAGCAGATTTCTTTTGACCATGATTTCTACTAATTCCTATCTTGTGGTATAACTTTTCTCATGTGTCTTGTGTTAGGTGTTCCCTTCATTAGTTAAGGAATATTCTTACTACATATAGGAATTTATTACTGTATATATTATAGCAAGTGAAATTGAAAACTGAACTGCTTATATCTTATCTTACACTGAGATAGGAGAGCAGTCTATTTATCAAAGACCGCGTAATTTTCCCTTCAGTGATCTAACAAGAGCATTCAGAGAGGGACAGAAGGAAGTCTGAGAAGGCTTTCTGAAATATCTTAAGCATCTCTCTTAAATACTTGACAATTTCCTTGGGGATTTATGGAATATTATATATAATCTGATTGAGAACAACTGATGATTTAAAGAAAACAAAATGAAAGAAACAAAAGAACAAAAGAAAAATATACAGTCATTTTTCATCGTTTGAGGTGAATTTGAGGAAAGAATAAAAGAACATCTTTGATTGTGGTTATTACGTGGAACTTGATGGTTATATGAGAATGAGGTATATTCAAGGAGGGAAGTTACAGAAGTGAAGGTTGACCATTACAGTTGTGTGGTGTATTTCAGTAGCTTTATTTGAATTTCATAGCATAGTTATCTACTTTTAGTTGTCTGTGTATATCCTGCATCAAGCAGGTATCTGCAGTGATGGATATTTTCAGTGATATTCTTCCACTGACCAAGTAAGCCAAATAGTGAGTTCTGAAGAGAAGGGGGTCTTTTATCAAATATACTATTGGTCTATAATTGTATTTTTTTTAATAATTTTGATGCCAGTACAGTGAAGAACATTAAGTCAACATGCAGCCACATTTACCACACAATGGTATCAGGGTCACCACAGTGATTTCCTACTCTGTGTTGAAATAATACTGTGGTTGCTCAGATGCTACTACCTAGTAACTGTGTGTAAATGTTGACTTTGTGATGGTGGCCACCACAGTATAATTATGGTCAGCTTTGCAGATAGGGAAAATGTTGACTGTCCAGGAACTGCACATTACTGAAAGGGACAAGCAGTAGCAGAAGATAAATGGAATAACCAGAGTGCAGTATTACAAAAGGTTCTGTATTTGAGGGTTATCCTGGAACGAGTGATAGTTTCCCATGAAATCCAAACTGACTTTCACTGGTACTGAAAGCACAAGGGGATAAGACTGGGGCACAGTGATAGATGTGAATTGCGTGTGATATTTATGATATGATAGATTAGATGTGAATTGCAGCCAGAGGAAAGCGACAGAATTGGACTGCGTACAAAGGCATGCATGTCTGTTACTCCCCTACCAAAATATCCTATGTAGTAACTTTTATGATAGAGCTCAACACCAGAAGTTTGTCTTTTTTGAGAAGAGCGCCTAGTGCTAGGCATCCACCATCTTTCTTGCTCTACACTCAGTGTTTATGTGGCTGGCTATTTCAATAACTCTCTGAATATGGGGAGAAAAATTGAAGCCAATGAGACTGCTGAAATAACACCAAGGAATAGTTGCCATTCCTTTTACATTGAAAAAACTGTGAAAAGACCTGAAACTATGTTAGCGCCAGCCAGAACTGAAGAACTCGCAGCTGTGGGTACAATTGATGCCCATCATTTCCCAGGCATCCTCCTCCCAGCTCCCCTGTGGTGAATAACAATTTTTTGCAAAGATATCTTAGGGCAAGAAAAGATGCACAGTAGTGACCCTGGTGCAGGTTCTCTCTGTTAGAGAGTGACTAATACAAGAATTAGACATGCTGCAGATACCTTTTTTTTTTTTTTTTGGATGCATAGCAACACTGAAGTGATCTCATCAACTATCTGAACATTCAGCAAGTCCAAAATCAAATGCTTGTGTGTCAGATATACACAGCTGTATTTGCACTGTTGCTCTATCTAAAGAACATGCCAATTGCTTTACTTAGAGTGAGTTGAGAGAGAGACTCATTACTAAGAACATGTATAGCATTATCAATGAAAACATTATTGTTCTTTTCCTCTGTGGTGTTAGTGTCCTCGCTTCTCCTTTTACAGGAGCCTGTGCTAATATATCTTCAGGCAATATGGGGCCTGATTCACTACTCCCTTGCACGTTGTGTCATCACTTGCTGCAAAGGGAATGGGAAATAAAAAACGTGTTGGAATAGTAGCACTTTGCAAGTACTTTGTGTGTTTTTTGCAGAAATATAAATGATTGTGCAAGGAGAATCTGAGTATTTAAAGCACAGTTTTTAATTTTATTTCTCTCCAAAATATAAGAAATGTCCTCTCACCAGCTAAAACCGAACTGAAATGAATAATATAGCATGGTGCAATTAGTAACACTGAAAGAGTGGTGCCCAAGCTGAATGTTAACGCACCCCAGTTAGGAGCTTTTGTTGAAATAGTTCTGATTGATTAAACATTTTTGTATTCTTTTTTTTTTGCAAACCTTTTACTCCTGGCATGTATTTAAAAAGTACTACTGACAAATTTAACTTGATGAGGCTAGTGATCCTAGAAAACGTGGCCAGCTCTTTGCATTAAATCCTCAACACACTACACTACTATGCTTGTTCATCTGCTGGGGTTTCACAGCTCTAGTCAGAATTTCAAAAGATTCCTTAGCCAAAGAAAATACCAGACGTTAAGTAGCAGAGGGCTTTCTTAAACTGTAGAGTAAATTTTGGCAAGCATAGAAGGCAGTGTTTCAAAACTGTGTGTTTTCATTGTTGCTGACTTTGTTCATAGTAAGGTCCATAGGAGACAAAACACAGAAAAGAAGATTACTGCATTGGGCGTAAATATACAAAAGGTTGGTTAAAAAATGAAATAGGGTAGACTATTTAATAGTGATAATTTCATGCACTGGGGTTCATTCGGTAATTTTCAAAACAGTCATTGAGGACTAGGTAGTATAACCGAAATAATGTGAAGTTTATCAGATGAATTTAAAAACTAAAAATTCTGGAATGGAAGTTTAGAGATGATTTTCTGTGCTATTTTTTTATATTATAGATAGAAAGCAGCTCGTTTAGTTGTATTTTATTTACGTATTTAAATCTGCATATGTGGAACCATACTGAAGTTCAGGAGCTTAAAGGGATAGGTTGTAACTGCATCCAAAACCTTTAAGGTATAATATTTTTTGCCTTCAAAATACCATCAGGAAGTGAGTATTCTTTTAATCTGACTAGTGTGTGGAAGGATTGTGGGACAGGTGGACCCTTTCTCTAAGGGATAATATGAACATCAGTTGACATTTATGCTGTGGAAGGATGACTGGGCTGTTAAGCATGCAATAGCTGTTACGTAGGTGTTTCATTTATACATTTTATTTTGCTATCTAGCTTATAGTCAACTGTTATATTTTGCCTTGTTTTTGTGATGCTCAAGAATAAGGAAATTTCCCAGAATAATTGCAAAGTAAGACCAGAGCTGTTCTCTTATTCTGCTCTGCAGTTAACATTATCTTCTGAGGTATAAATTAGAAGGGCAGGAGTGCGAACGAGGAGTCTTCCAGACTCATCGTTGGTATTTTCGTCAGTGAGGCCCTGTCTCACACCAGTGATCAAGCTCAGTAGGCAGTTAACACTGAATTAACCAGGTTTATTTGCCTATAACAGTGGCAGCAACAATAATGTCTCTCTCAAAAACATGCTAGATACTGTACATGAGAAAAGAGCCACCACACTTAGGACTAATGGGAAAATACAAAAGCTGTCCACTTACTGTACTGCATTTTGAACTGGGATGTGTGTACATCACACAGATACATCAGCAGAAGTAGTTTTTGTTGACATCAACATTGCATCTACAATATTCTTAGACTCTTAGCACTGCCACAGATTCTCCTTCTGCAGCATAAGGTGAATGCAGCCTGTGCACCAGGAGAAGGATGTCATAAAAGATGATGTACTTGGCTTAAAAGATCTTTCTTGTGATTATCATATGTTCTAGTTTGAGTTACATCAGGTAAGAGTTTAGTCTGGTGATCTGGAGCCAAACTTGAAAGTACCGATTATCCCTTTCTGATCTGTTACTTCTCTTCTGTAAATGCTTTGTTTTGAGAGATGCTCCTTTTGTTAGTGCCTGGGACTGGATGATAATTTTAAATCATGATTTGAATTTTTATGTATTTATTTTTTAAATTTTCTGTCAATGGAAAGGAAATAACTCAGCTGACACTATGTTCTTAATTTTAAAAGTGTGGGTGCTTTAGGGTGTTTTTTTTTTTTTTTTGCTTCCCTAATTTCTACTTACATCCCTTAAAATTCCCCTCAGTTGCTCTTTACCTCAAAACAATCTTTCATTACCAAGTTGTTTATCTGAGGAGAAAGTGAGACTGTCTCTTTGTATTGCTGAATAACATCACTCTTTTTCTCGAGAAGTCATTGCACACTGACATCATATTGTTCTTCATTAGATGATCTGTTGCCTGAAAGTATCTTGGTGACACTGAACTTGAAAGCAGCAACAGTACAAGTGCTAGGATGCCTGGGGAGCAGAGGCTGGCAATACCTTGCTCAAGCAAATATCTAAGATAATTTTGAAAAGGCATTGACAAATACAAACCACCCCCACAGAGGTAATTTTCACCTCTGAATTTTTGCTTGTTTTCAGTCCAGCCCAGACTTCAGCCATCACTGTTACAATGCTGGAAGCCAAGTCCTTCCTAGCAACGATAGCCATGTACAATAATTTGAACTTAAAGGAAAATAACACTGCTGTTGGTAGTGTCCAGAGACTTCTAGGTGCTTTCCAGCAACGCAAAGGGTTGCTGTCTTGAAAGTACATGTTTATGCATAGCAAAAGACATTTGATATTCACAAAGATCACAGTTACTGTTGTACTGTGCTTGTTGTTTCATAATTAGTTGGAAACTTTATATAGATTTTATTTTGTACATTCATGAGTTACATGTGAAATACTAACAATATTTTCTTTATAAAGTTTGTGTAGATGTTTCTTTGATCTGTGCTATTTCCCAAGTCATTTATTATGAGTTTACTTTTCACTGGGCGCATAGCTCTTGTGGTAGGTTTTAGTATGACGGCTGGATGAGAATAATTTCTAAAGTCTTTGTAAATATTTGAACATACAAATTAAAATCTAACTTTTCTTAAATGTATTGTAATGCTCTCTTTAAATGTACTGTTCTGTTAAATATTCTTCCCATTCATTTATGTAATGGAGCAGGAAGAACGAAGGCAAGCGCAGACATTTAAAGAAGCTCAGAAAATTCCTCCTATACCCTCTAAACCCAAGGCCCTGTAGGAGAGAATGGAGGAAGGGATTTGCCTTACCTCACTCCACAGATGGGACCATTTACCTCACAGTGAGAGAGAAGCTAAAAGGCTGCTATTGTCTCATAAACAACTTAATAATCACAGCAGCTTGCGAGCCATGGGTTTTCTTTTACTTAAAATAGCAATGAAAGGCTTAAAGTGTATTCCCCTTGCAGAGCTGAGCCCGGGTAGTGCAGAGGGGGTTAGGGCAGAGCTGTGTGGCCCACAGGGTGTTGGTGATTTTCGGCGTTTGCGCTGTGCATCCTAGATGGCTGCTTCAGGTTTCCCCTTGCCACCGTCCCCGCTGTAGCTGACATTTTGCCACCTAAGCGTTCCTGTGGCCATTAAAAGAAGTGGTTGTGTGGAAGGTAACCTTAAGCAAAGTCCTTAGGCCGTGTATTGCACCTGTTACTGTTTTCAAACACCTTTTGAGTTACGAGACGCCAGAGCCACGTGTCTGGTTAATTCTCTTCAGATTGCAAGAACGGCTCTGCCAACCACAGTGGTTCACAGAAATTCCAGCTTGGGAGCCTCCGGTACACAATAATCAAACACATAGCTGGTTTGGTTAATGCTCTATTTGCAGATCCTACCGGATAACTGCTAAAGTTGCATGGGTGAAACAGATAAAGTTGGGAAGTCTGCAACAGAAGTGTTTGCTTTTAAACTTATTTACTCACTG
The DNA here is from genome assembly GCF_059628265.1 of Tinamus guttatus. Taxonomy (NCBI): domain Eukaryota; kingdom Metazoa; phylum Chordata; class Aves; order Tinamiformes; family Tinamidae; genus Tinamus; species Tinamus guttatus. Next base: position 2,286,188 of record NW_028289208.1, on the reverse strand, counting down.
TTGTTGCCTTTGTACAATAATATCTTTTCCCTGAAGGCCTTTGAAAAATTCGATCACAAAATAGAAAAAGAGTATGTTTGTTCTGGGTAAAATTTGGAAGCATTGTTCTGATGACACCTGTAAAACATAATTATAACTCCCATAGCTGTTTTCTCTCATATTTAGAGAGGAAAATTCTTTGCCTCTAATCTCAGGTGCATACCTGTGGAAGGCTTAGATTCCTTCAAGCAGTATCAAAGTAATGATAACAGTGTGCAGCTGCTGACTGTCTTTTCCTTGTTGTTACTCACCCAGCTGTTTAGAGGAGAAGAAAAAGAGAGAATATCTCTAATCAGCCATATGGCACAAAGTTTTATTTGCCATAGTAAGTTAAAACGTACGTTATTGGTCAGCATCTTGAATGCAAATTTTGACATCGCTTTTAGGGAGTACCAGATATAGGAGGAAAGAAAATCAGGTATCCTTAATTCACATTATTTTGTATTAGGTGCAGAAATACTTGATTCTCTCAGAGGGGTTTCTGCCACTGGCATTAGCCATATCCAAAAGACTGTAAAGCATGGAATGCAGATCTCCGCTGTTCTTTGGGTCCTTAAAGGCAATAAGGTACTGTTTAGATAACATTTTGGTTTTATATGGTAGTATCAGACCACTGCACCATGAAATTTAGTGTATGTCTTTAGTAGTTGTTGATATGTTCATAATGCATATAGTCAGTAATCTTTTGGTTAGGAAAATAATTTAGTTTTGCTCTTATTTTGAATTGAATAACAAACATGGAATTAAGTACGAAAAAGATTCTGAAAAAAAAATCTGGAGCACAGAGAATTAAGTGAATAATATACATGTTTTTCTTGTCCAACTCCATTCCAGATATTGCAGTGGGAAATGTTATTGAGGATTTAAATTTGAAAGTTTAACTGATCCACTTATCATACATGTTCTGCCATTTCCTATATGGATATGACTGTTACTGCTTTGGTTATTGACATCTGGGAGAGTTATGATTATAACAAAATGTAGTCACACATATGTCTGTGTATGTATGATTGGGGGCATGACTTTGAAAGCTTTTTGCTAGGGTTGTAAACCTATTGATGCTACATACCACAAAACTATGAGATTCTTTAAAAATGCTGTTTTTAAAGAAAAAAATCTGTTTTTAAAGGATTTAAGAAGATATTTGTTTTCATTGTTATATATTTAAAAACACGTCCGTAAAGAATAATATACTAATGTTATTGAAAAAAATAACATGCTTTATCTTAGTAGTGATTCTGGATGTTATAATCTAAATGAATGGTTAGGTTTTCTGTATTTTAAAGTCTCTTAATGTCCTTTGACATGCACTTCATAAGGCACCAAGAAGTATTTGATCAGATAAAAAGCTTGTTTTGCAAGAATAGCCACTTAAGATGTTCTGCAGTCTTACAAATTTATAATTTCATATGGTGAGGTGTTCACTCTTCAAAAATAACCCTTGACCCCTAGCATCAGTACAATTGTTGTTTGTTCTTTATAGAGAACAATGACAACATTTAAAAAAAAAAGTGTGCAAATACTTTTCTGTGAATATTCTACTTTCTTCATCTGATGGCCCATGCTTCTATTCTTCTCACTGCTTTCGTAGCTATTTCTTAAAAGGCTTTGACAAATATAATAGACTTTGTGTAATGACTCCATTGTAAGTCACTTTCAGCGTATTATGGTATGCAGTTAAACTGACTTTTGTGATTATCACTCTCTGGTGCTTGTACTTTATCTTGGTACCAACTGCAATTAAGAAAAGGATATTCTTTCCTTTACTCACCCATATTTTTAAAACTATGAATGTAAAAATAATATTGCTATAATATATTCACATAAAATTAATATTGACCTTTTCTCCCCACTATTAGCAATATGTTACATTCATTAGGAATTATTTTGCTGTAGAAACAGAGATGCAAAAATTAAAATATATACCTCTTTCAAGGAAATTACTATGCAGTTGGAAGCATTTCATAGATATGTTTTCTCTGGGGACAAGAAAATGCCATTCACAGAAAGACAGTCTAAAATTTACATTGTGTGCCCACTGTTCTGTAGCAGATATGAAATAGAAATAGACATACTTCATTTTAACATCATTTTTTCACTATTCACTGAAAGTTTATGGTTATGTATCTGCAGGCTCTAGGTCTGTGCTTGTCCCCATGGTAGTATCTGCTTTTCTGTCTTTCTGTCCCAAGGTGACAGGTTGGTTAGTTTTGGTGTAGATATTTTTTGCCTTTAGTGAGTAAGAAAGGGAATAAACAGCGGGACATTTTCAACCCTTTCCCTCCTCCCTCCCTGATTTTTCTCAGGAAAAACAGCCTTAGGACATGAGTGTTCTGTTGCAAGCAACTACCACGCATATGATGACAGTACCTTAAATAAAATGATATTATTACAGGATTTACTAATACTGTGGTGAAAATATTCGAAGAAAACCCCAATGAGATGAGTGAATGAATCTGAAACTCAATTATGTAACTTACCCAAAATCAGGTGATGTAAGTATAGGTGATATTAGTCAAGAATGTAAGAGATTTTACCTTTTTGTGTGTGTGTGGAAAATATTTGGGTGTAACAACACAGTTGTCGTTAGTGTTGTGATTCAAAAGCTATTGTTCTTACAACTATATTGCAGACTTGAGCAGCATCTTCCTCGGGCGGATAACCCAGCAGCTTCTCTTGTGCCTCTTGCCTTAGTACCTCCTAACAGCAATGAACTATTGCTTTTTATCAAACTCTTCAAGATTATAGAGACATCTTTAGCAATAGCTGTCTTCCACTGCTGGCTCAGACAACTGGATTAAAAACTTACTCCTTTACATGTTTTAACTTAAAAACAAATCTTTGTATGCTTCTTCACCTCACATACTGAAGAGCCTAAACCTTGTTTTGATCTGTATGCACACCCTGCTTTTCTCTCAAGGTTAACACAGCTTAGCAGAACTGAAAGTTTGGTTAGCCTCATAACCCTGTATATATGTATTTTTGTTTGTTTGTACTGGGTTTATACTGGTCACCCCCATGTATATTTCTCTGTAAGTTCTTTGCTTTCCACCTAAGAGCTCCAAAATCTCTCATGTCTGCATCACTCTGCAGTCTGTCATACCTGTAATGTCATAGTACTGTACATCTTCCATAAATTTTATTCTAGATTGCACAACTTCCTTTGCTTGAACAGAAGTGCTGACAATTAATTCTCAGTCTACATATGGTCTCTCTCATAGATTTTCTTACATATCGCAGTCACAATGTGATTTCTTAGCAGGGACTTAGCTCCACGAAATATGGGAGTGTTTCTTCAGACTTAAATAGTCAGTCTTGCATGGTTTTGCTTTCTCTTTATACTCCATTTAACTCTGTTTAACTTTTGTATAAAACTTTTAATACGGTTTCATCGATGACTTCCATTTCCTGAGTTAATTGAAAACTGTTAAATGCATTAATGCATTTTCTTAGTCTCGTATTGTCAGAAGTGCAGCCGCATTCTGCCTGGGGTCTGTCTTGCCGTCACTCCTTGCTTGCAGACTCAGAAGGAAGCTCTGCTCATGCCTCTCTTGTTTTCCATGTTTTAAGCTTCAAATATGGCAAGGCTTTTAACTTCCCCTTAGGAAATGTTCTTAGTTCTTTTTACTCATAGTTGTACAATGTGGTATTTGAGAATCACGTTATACATGACAGCAATTGAAGAAATCTTCTCTGTATCTGTTTCTCATCTGTTCTGCCCAATGACAGGAACTTAAGGTCCTGATGAGGTATCTTCTGACCCTTTGTAGGCATGCTGTCCAGTACCACACTGGATCTAAGGAAAGCTTCATTGTGAGTTGTAAGTTTCTGTGAAGAAGATGATTTTCCATGAATGAACACTTTCCAATCCTCACTTCAGCTCAGGTGGAAAAGTTCCAGATTACGAAGGATCCTAGGAGTAGGATGTGCCTCTGGGTTCTGGACAGATTATCATGTCCTCTTGTCATTATCCTTTTGGCCCCCAGTTACCGTCTTCAAGTAGGGCACAAGGGAAAATAAATCTGGTCTATAGCCATTGATGATCTCTCTTGCTTGGTTGGTTTGCCTTTTTATTTTGGTACTGAAGTGAGATTTGAGATAGAAAGCCACAGAGTTTGTAGCCTTTTATTTGTTGCCCCGACAGATGCAGTGCACCGTTTCCATATATCACCAAGCCAGGGCATTCTTGCACCTACAAACTCATGCTCAGGTGGTGACGATGGTCTTTTCCTACCAAGTACAATCAGCCTCTACCCGTTAATCTGTAGGAGAGGGCTCTGCATTATACAGTTGTGAGAAGATCTTTGCTCTTCCTTTCCTTTTATGGTGTGTTATTGCTGGTTTTTTTTTCCTTTTCTTTTTAAAGTTCTTATATACATGTAATATGTGTATAAACTGCATATTGCTCCCTATGTCAATGTTCTGTCTTCTGGCTGAGATTTCCTGATGTGTTGATTCATAACTCTTTCTGACTTGATATTAAACATATTTTTGTTGCTAGTAAGCTGGCAAAAGTCACATCTACTGTGAAATTAATCACTTACTTACTCTGTTGCAGTAGAGAGCCTTTAGGCAGGAAGTATTTCCAAATAGTTATTCATGGTATTAGCTAATGCTATGATCGAATCTTTGATTTTCTGCAAAAGGGCTGTATACAACAAGTACATTGTCTTGACAAATTCAGCTAATTTCCCAAATGCCAGGGTACCTGTGTAAAGCTGACAGGGAGCATGTCAGGTACTTTGCTGTCACCATGTTTAAAACACGATAGCTGGTGAGAGCCAGTTTGAATCACCAGAGTTGTGTGAATTCATGGGCTTTAAAGGTTTCCCTACATCTGTGTTTCTTTGGGGATGACATCCATATCTTATCAGAGGCTACTGTATACTCCCTTGTTTCTGGTGGAATCTATGCTTGCATACTTTGCGTTCTATTTTATATTTTCTATAGAGATTTGTGCTTCATTCCAGGATGGAGAGATCCATTAATATAAACATGTTGTTTCAACAGTTCTTAAAATAATATTTAATCAGCAGCATTTGGTTAGTGTCTTCTATGTTTAATACAAAAATACCTAGCTTTGTATGCAGTGTTTTTTACTGGTAAATCTCAAAACAATTTAGAAGAAGCAAAATATTGCTATTTTTGTTTCATACATCGCAAAACCGAGTCAGGAAAAGTGGGGAAAATATGCTTAAGTCATTTAGTAGTCCAGTGGGAGAGTTAGTGGAGCATCTCCTGAATTTCAGTCTAGTGATCAGCCCACTAGCAGATAGTAAGTATCTATAGTTAAATTTGGTATTTCTGTTTTTAGAAGATTGCAAATCTTTTCCAGCCCGCATTCATCTTGAGTCGGCCCAATTTAAAGGTTTATTCTATCAACTATCAAGTAAGTTGATAACTGTATGCTTGTGTTATTTTTCATGGTTTTCATACTGTTTTTTTTTCTGTCACATATCTGCAGATATTTAAATAGTTGCAATTGCAATAGAAATTAGTGTGAATTTTAACCAGGCAGCTTTAATAAGCAACTACTGCTAAGATGTGATGCCTAACACAATGCTAGTTGCTCACCTTAGACCATTTGTGGAAGATCCTAGAATTGTGTTACTTTGCTATGTTGCCTTATTTATAACAATGATAAACACAAACAATCTGTCAAATAGCTAGACTGCCATTGAGTTTCGATTAATTAAAGGATAGATGTTTGCTGTAGTTGTTGATGATAGGTTTATTTCAGGTTAGGAAGTTCTGTGTATTGGAGAGGTGTCTCAACTACTTGAGCCAAATGGGCAGGTGGAATGTTGCTACCTAATGCTGTCCCAAACGCTTTTCCAGCTTTTTTAGGGATCTTAAAATGCTCTTTCACCTTCATGGGGTTGTTGCCAGCTGCCTGTCTAGTTGCAGGTGGACATGAATCAATTTGACCAACTCATAGTAACATCCAGAAGAAACTGGATCATGGAGATGAAAGCAGTTGTTAATCAGCAAAAGAGGTTGATTTAATTTCTATGAGGAAAGAGAATCTCAGTTAAAAACTTTATAATATAAAGCACTAGATGATCTCTAGAGGTCCCTTCTAACCTTAACCATTCTGTGATTCTGTGAATATCTGGTGCTGAAGTTGCATGTGTGGCCTTCTAGTCATAAACATGACAGAACTTAAAATTTATTCCAAATTATCCTTTTCATTTCAGTTAATTTCTGGAAACTTTTCAGATTCTATTATAGGAATTTGCTTCTCTCCCTGCATTCCTCTCTTCGTTGCCTGAAAGGAACTGTAGTGTAATCAAAGCTGTAATTCCTTATTAAAATATATACCTGATTTTCTCCAAAGTTATGGCATACTTCGTCAATTGAAAATAGTGGGTAACATCAAACTCAGTCTCAGCCCATAGCACTATTTTAATCAGTCTTTTAAAAGTCCTAGAAATTGTTCTATTTGAGAATTTTGACTTGGAAAATGAAACATGATACTAAGCAGTAATGAAGGCCCAGCCCAATCAACCTCACTGAAGTCATCAACCTAGTGACTAATGATGCTCATGAATTCACAGAGCCTGATTAAAGTTACAAAGTGTTGTTTTAATGACCTCATGTGAGCAATTGGCAGTTCTACATAGTTGAGGTGAATCTTGTGCGCATATTTCTGAAGGTAGATACATGCTGATGTTTTAATAAAGTATAGTCAGATTTGCTAAAGAATAACATGTAGAAGTCCAAATATAGATGACAGTCCTCAAGAGCTCACATATTATTTCTGTGGGATATCGGGTGAATTAAAACCAGAATTTACTTTGAGGAGGAGGAGCATCCTCTAAACACAAACATCCACTACTGATGTTAGATCTATTTGGCTATCTGTAGTTCACCTTGCACATTTTACATTGTAAAAATCATTCTTATTGTGAACAGCTCTTTAGTTTGAAGATACTAGTTCTGGGCTTAAACATTTGGATCCTAATTTCTGGCATTAATACTGTTCTTCTAAGCTGCTGTTGGATTGAAATTTGCTGTGTGGTGCCATACATTAACTACTAGGTTATCGAGTTGTATTTTTGTGTTTCATATCTAAAAATAGACTTCTTTCTTTGTTTTAAATCACAGCTAAAATTACCAATAAAGCTACTTCATATTTTCTTATGTGTTCCATTCCATTTGAAGCGAGACATCTCTTTTGGTGCCAGGACATTGTTGAGATTTAAATTGGCATAGTGCCCCTGAAAGCATCAGTCATGCCAGTTTAAAAGAGCTCTGGATTGGGTCTGTGGTCTGAAAATTTTTAAAAATGAAGAGATAAGAAAAAAGGTAGATATAAAAGGTTAATGAGAGGTAAATTGCCAGCTTATCTAATTAAAGCACATATTTCAAAAAAAGTCTTCTACAACTGTCAAAGGAAATAAAGGAAATCAAGAATTTTGAAATTTGAAGTATTTGCTTTTGCTGGTGCAGTTGGTGTAAAAGTGTGGATATCAGAGGTGATTGGCCATTTGCAGCCTTTAAGAATCTGGTCTCTGTTTTTAAAATAGTGGTCGTGCCTCACTTTCCTCTTTTTATTGCAGTAAGCAATCCATTTCTGACTAAAAGGCTCTCCATGTGTTTTCATAAATTCTGGCGACCGTAGCATGAGGTTGCTATTGAATCAGTGCATCCTTGAATCGAGAGGCTTCTCCTGCTTACATTTCTAATGTAATTTTGTACGGTTATATCGTAAGGGCCAGCCATAAAGAAAAAAAAATCTGTTTGTTCTCTCTTTTGGTTCAGTCACCACTTGGGTGTTTATGGAAGAATCGATGTATGTATTGTCCAAAGGGATTTGGTGCGGGGTAGATTTGAATCACAAAAGTGATCATGTTATTTTACTTAGGAAAAAGTCTTTTTTTGTACCTTTTCCATATAAAGAAAGATAAATTCCTATGTAAATATTAAGTGTTTTTCCTGTAATGAATGTTCCTTTCATTCTGCATTTCTGTATAATATTGGAAATTGTGTTTTTATTAGAGGAGGCACTGGATGGGAGCCAACAATTTTTTCTTTTAACTTGATATTTTGGGCTCTGATCTTTGTTAAAACTACAATGGCATGTATCTAGTACAGTCAGAGGTCATTTCTATAGCTACTACCATTTCCTATCATTTCTGGGGTATGTTTGTTTTCAAAACAAAGAATTGGGTTAAAGCTTAAGTATCGTATTTCAGAACATATTTCAAACTGAAATTAAGAATGCTAAAACCTTTCCTTTAAAGGTCAGATGATATTTATTATTATTATAAAAATGATCTGTGATTTATGAATTTAACTTCTCGTAAACCTCCTTTGTAACAGAATATGCAGTCAGAAGCTTAACATTACATTGTTTTCCTTTGACAACGTATCCACGAGACCACTGCAGCTGTTCCTTTACTCACAATAGCAGATTAATTAACACAATCATATGCTGTTGGCTCCTACTCAATGAGTAGGTCTGCAGTGGGATAGATAGGTAAATCCTTTAAATGTGTATGAGATAAAGGATATACTATAGTAGTTTCATAACTAGCCAGTTTTGCTTCTGACTAGTCAGCCCTATCTGCAATGGTTCACTGGCTACAGAAGCTGTGAGCTTCCATTTCAAAGGCAGCCACACCTATTACAGAGCAATAATGCCTGAATCCGTGCAAAAGCACAGGAGCACTCAGAAAGCACCATATTTTGTTAAAATAGCAGGCAATTTGCTTCCAATATTTTGAGTTTAGAGAGTAACCAGAAAAAAAGGAAGGGAGGTTTTTGCTGATTCTTTTATTTCTTTTAAACTTCAATCGCTGTTTTCTTTAAATATCTTAATCTGGTCATTATTCACTTTTACCCACTGTGTATCAGGAATAGTTGTAAGCAGCGGCCATGGCACCAGTTTTAAGCACCAAAAGAATTTTTCATCCATTTCTCTGTGTGCTAATGAACATGTGAGCAGCTAAATCTCCTTTTCCTAAACAAACAGTCATGAGCAGCAGGAAAGTATTTATTTGGCAACTTTAGCTGACATTTTAGTGAATGCTAAAACCTTATTTATTTTATTTTTTTACCAGTAATATATTTTATTTTATTTTATTTTTTAAACTGTACAGACAAAGGTACTCTTTTGGGGAAAGAGGTAAGCAGCAAGTTTAAGAAAATTTCCTTCCGTCTCTCTGCTAAGATCCATGAGAAAAATATTTTGTATGCTTTGGTGCACAGTTGACAAAAACACTGGGGCCATAGCAAACTTGCCTAGGTTAAAATTGACTCATTTTATGGACAAAGAAAACTCATGAGATGCCTTTTCTAAAAAAAAAACTCTGAGTAGCTTAGTTTTCTTGAAGTCTTGTCTTTCCTGTGATTTTTTGAAGTTTTGTGCTTTAAAATATTCTGTTATCTTTATATGATACTATAAGTGTACGTATTCTGATAATTAAAAAAGAAGTAGAAGTAAGGAAAACAGCTCATTTTGATGGGGGATTTACATGCATACGGGCAGCTGCATCTCGCACACGGATGAGAGAAAACCAAATTCAGAATCTTTTTGTGCGGCGCGGGTCCTGATAATTAAACGATGTGTTGATGGCACCTAAACCCCACTCTTTTGGGGGTGGAGGAAGGAGAGATGTAGGGCTGGCTCCAGCTCAGCCAGACATGGTGTGAGCAGGGAGACTTCATTGGAGAGTGGTGGGTGGAATTTTGTCCTCAACTTCCGCAGAGGGGCTGCGCTGTAGAGCTCTGTTGCCCAAAGCAGAACATGCTCTCAGGATCTTTTCACTCTTAATTTCTCTCTCGGAAACAACTAAGAGAAGCTTCTGCTGCCTTCAGCCATCTCATTTCCCAAGGAAAAATAGTTACATGAGGCTGCAGATTCCTCCCCTGCGGAGTAGATGGCTGCAGCATGTTCTGCCCGAGGCTGTCTGCAAAGGAGACGTGGACCGCAGCTTGCGAGGGAAGTGCCGCTTCCTGGGTGTTGCGGGTAGCCAGCCGTGCTCCGCTGTCTCACATCCAGGGTTTGGCACTGCAGCCTGCCTGCCTCTGTGCCGGCCTTGCTTGGTGACCTTCCTGAATTTAGCTGACACGTTGCTGCTGCTGGATGGAGCCCCCGGGCCAGGGGAAGGTGGAAGTAGAGCAAACTCTGAAGGAGTTTCCCAAGTGAGCTTAAGTGATCCCATTGAGCCAAAAGCTGACCGACTGAAGAATTGGAAGATTTGTTTAGTGTAAGAAAAACTCAGTACTCGTGATACGGAACTTATTGTTCATCAAGGCTCAGTTTCAACATAGAGCAGTTCCACGAAATCCATCAGGTTAACCACATTGGTGAAATGAGCAGGGGTGGTGCTAGAGTTTCACTTGTTTACTCAACAAGTGATGCGCTTTCATGTCAGTACCAATCATATATTTGTAATACATCTGTCCTAATTTAGGTTTATTATTAGATTTACTGTACAGGTGAGCAGCTGAAAGCAAAGGAAATAAAAGTTTTAGTTGAAAAAGTAGTAGCTACATGTAGTGAGCTCATGAAAAATAGCTCCTAACCATTTTGCGTAAAGCCACAGGCTTCTCATGAGCTCATTGAATATAGAATAAATGTCTTAAAACTATGACTGGGGACAATATTTCATTATTCCAAAATACAACCTTCGTGTTGAGTCCACTCTGCAATTGTAAGTATTTTATTCAGTATAACTTTGCAAGTGTGTTGCATGCATTTCTTAAAAGTATATTAGGAGTGACACAGTGTCATTGATTTGTGTGATAGCTCCTACCTGTCTTGCAGTCTGTCGGGTCAGCTGTGATGAAATGAGTTGGATACAAGGCTTTAAATATGTAGGTTTACTATACACTGTTTGAGGCATATTGTTAGTGTCATGGAAGGGATATGACTGGGTGAAATGATTGGAGCTTTTTACTTCCACAAACTTTTCTGTAAGCTTAGACCAGTAATTTTGTCTTTATATCCACCGATATCTCCAGTTCCAAAACGCAGATGATTTTACTTTGTTGACTGCTTTGAGCTCTGTGGATACGCATTTCTGCACAAAAGCTAAATGGTGTTTGCAGTGGTTTGTGGTGTGCAGAACTTAGTGAAACTGAGCCAAACCCCTCCCTTCTGGTTTTTAATATTTAAACAGGATAGTTAACGATTTCCATTTCAAACTGTATCAAAATAGTATTCTCTGAGTTCTTGGCAGGTGAAGCAGTTCACACTTTGCCATCAGATACCCAAACTTCAATTAACAGTAAGTTCATGCTGGTGATAATACCCTGGATTTATATTTTTTTTCTTTTTCCTCATGAATGGTTATCAGAAGACTTGACTGTCCAAACCTCTCGTTTGAAAACCTCCTTGGCTTTTTGGATAAAGAAGGTTAAACATTTTAGTTTTACCTAAGATGCTTCCAGCGGTCTCTCATATTACAAAAGTGTTTTTTTTATTTAATTATGAATTATAGGATTAGGTCTAAATATCTTTTTGTACTCACACTGCCCAGAAATCTCCAGAAGTCGTTTGAGTGGGAAATACTACTAAAATAAACATGGTAGTATACTTAGTAAAAATTCTCTCTCTCTTTTTTTTTTTTTTTTTCCCCAAATATTGCTTTAACCTCTATCGCTAGTGGGCATGACACACAAAGCCAGATTTCTTTGGAAATGTATGATAAGGAGTCTTTTAAAGGTGACTTATGGGGGCTGAATCATCAGTGGCAAATGGTGAGATTCCCACAAAGATAATGATTAACCTCTCACAGTGATTTTTATAGTGCATTTGCTTTGTATCACAACAGACATCACAAGGTGCAGGACAGGCTTCTCATTGCTTACACGTCTGGCCTTCACTAGAATAGAAGAGTGCAGTCCATAGCACTTCCATAGAATTACTTCAAAGGTACATTAAGTTCAGTGTGTTCATGTTTTTTGCAATTAATATCTTGAGAAGTAAATAAATTTATTTCCTTAACATTATTTCTCACTAACAAATAAAATATTAGAGTTGTTTCTAAAATCAGAAACCCTATTAAATGTAAGTGTAGACTGGGAACAATTGTTTTGAATTTAACCTAAGTAATTGAGCTTGAAGTTTGCTGCTTGCTCTGCCATGAAAAAGAACATGTGCCTGAAAAGCATTCCTGCTTTGTCAGGTTTTTTTAGCTGCTTTAGTATTGGTTAAGTTTTAAAATACGCTCTTACTTCTTGCAAATTTGACTGTGCTTATATCTTTAGGCCATCATAGCTATATGGCATTATTACTATAAAACATGCTAAAGAATAGCAATAAAAGTTACTGAAATGTATTTTCCCTTTACTTTAGGGAGAGATTATTATTGGCATCAGTCTTAAAAGGCTAAGCAAGGAAGGTATAATTTACATTCACTGAGGAATGTTTTGCCTTTTCCTGTGGTGTGTTACTAGTGAGGCGTGTCTTGTCCTTGTTTTCCCATGAAGTCCAAAGTTTCCACATTTCTACCCTTCCTAGGCTCCCCATTCTGACAGTGCCTTCTGAAAACCCCACTGTTTTAAATCCAGGCCCCCCCCCGGCTTCAAACCTTAGGAAGCTCATGGGGTTCCCCCAACCAACAGATTGTATGCTGAGAAATGGCTGGAGTTGAGTTTGTGAGCTTGAGCAGTGTTGAAGCAAGGAGCCTGTGGGGGTGAGATAGCAAGAGGACAGTGAGTTGGGTGGATGTGGAGCAATCATCCTTGGCTTGTTGCTTTGGCTTTCGCGTGTTGGTGTTTCCATCTTGCTGGGTGAAGAAGAAGATGTGTTTGATGTAGCCCATTGAAAAGCAATGTTTGCATCCAGCGGCGTTTGGGACCACCGCAGAGAAGAGCAATTTACCCAATGGTTTGATGTGCTACGCTGCATGGCGGTATGCAGTTCATACTCCAGAAGAGTTTTGCTCAGGTTTCTTAATGGACTTTGACAGGTTGTTTGTAGCTTAATTTACAAATGAATCTTGATTAAAGAGCTCAATGAAGGAGTCTACATTCAAGCTTGGATTTGAAGTTGTGGTCAAAAATGAAATGGAGGCTCCTGAATTAACACCTCTGGAAATATTTGATTATCATTTAGTTTGAGATTTTGTATGAGGATATTCCGTGAGGTAAAAATATATAAAATGCCCTTTGCGAACATTATCAATGTCAAAAGTTTTTATTTAACTGTAATGCAGCAGAAGTTATCAGAAATGGCAATGGCTGTTGCTGAGTGGCGCACAGATCTAGTGCATGTAGAGTAAAGAAGGTGCAAGATTGTCGTCAGCTCTTCCAGCTCCCGTTTCTGATCGCTCAAAAGCTGCCTCTGGGCACAGTCTGAACAGGAGCTGTGGAGGAGTAACAGGGCCACATGTGTGAAAATCCAATGCCAGAAGATACTTCCTTTTTACGCAGTTCCCCCAAAAAATGAATCGGTAAGATAATGCTGACTTGACTAAAAAAGTTGGACTTGTTGGATGGTGCTGGATCGTATCCTTGGACCACTTACACATGCAGCAGGTAGGAAGTTGTGCAAAGATTAAGCTAAGGGCCAGGGAGTGAGAAGGAAGCATCACCAAGGAGGAGGCCTAAATGCTTGGGATCTGGCACATTTGAAGACATACGTAGGTTTCATAGCTTGGAATCGTTCCTTGGTTCCTGAGCTAAACGCTGTCCTT
>NW_028289208.1:2157500-2267500 GCF_059628265.1 Tinamus guttatus | reverse complement strand
TCCAAAACTCCCTTCTGTTTACGGATGGGAGAGGAGCTGGCAAAGCAAGGTGGTGAACATCTCTTACGGGCAAGCTCTGGTGCCTTTGCTTGTGTTAGTGTGCCAGCAGGCTCCCTGCAACGGGTGAAACTGGCGGGGAGGTACAGTGCCTCGGTAAGAGTAGATGTGAAGGGACAGAGGAGACTTCTGCGTGACAGCTGACAATTCCCAGGCTGTCCCTGTCCTGCAGCCAGGCTCCCAAGACCCCAGGGCACCATCATGGGCAGTGGTTGCACCCAGATCTGCCGTTGCCCCAAGTGTGAGGGCCCACCAAAGTCCCGGTCATGCCATAGGCAATGGGCTTTGCTTGTGATGTTGACAGCTTGGAACTGACCTTACGTTGCGTGTTGTCTGCCATCAAAAAAACCTTTAGATATTTAAAACATTTGATGGCTACCAACTCCTGCACCATAGATGAAAAGCAAACAAAGATTTGGACACATGCCATCCACCGTCTATAATTGTGCTTTGACTGCGGTCTTGCGAGGCGTACTTTTCAGGGAGTATTTTCAGTAATGCTTAATGGTGTAATAGCATTCTCAGCCAGAAGTCTGACAAAGCATAATCACAATAAAGTTAAATGTATGGAGAATCCCTATGTTTGCTTTCATTTATTATAATAGCTGTGGTTAATATGTAGATCGTACTGCCATTTTGGATCATGCAGATTTAATTCCAAAAACTGTAATCATCAGAGGTGAATTATATAGTGTGTCTTTTGAAAGAGATGACAAAATATATTTGTGCTGCTGTTCCCTGAAGAAAAATAGAGGGATAAGAGGCAGGAGTTTCAAGTAACAATGTGACATTTAGTTGTCAAACTATGAATGAAATTGCCATCATAGGGACTGTGTGTTTATTCTCATACTTCAAAAAACTCTGGTGAAAGTGTATCCAAGAAGAAAGGAATATCTTTTAAAAAAATCAAATAATATCATAGTAGATGAGCAGTAATTCAACATAACTAAAACAAATATTAGTTGAAAAGAACTCTGGAATATAGAGAAGGAAATATTCTGTTGGTGGGTTGGTAAGCACCATGCAGCATAGTATATCCAGTAGTTCTTTTCTAGACTATAATATGCAGTGGCCTACAACACTCACCTTTGCTGTACCTATATCTAAATTGCCTTTCCTAAGTTGCTTATTGACAATATTGTTTATTTTAAATATGCAATGCTAGTCTCCATGTGCTTTGGCTGTGACTTTTACGATGGAAGTTGTTATGAGAGCAATGTAGAATTGCTGACTGTTATTCAGTGACAGGTTTTGGTTGTCCACCCTTTATTAACCATTTATTAAAGTCTTTTGGCATGTATCAGCAAGCCTTATAACCCAGTCATCAACAGGATTTCTTCTTTGAAACAAATGTCTGTGAGCCCCAATGACTAGGAGTGCATATCACTGTAGCAAGAAAAAGAGCAGTATTAGTAACACAGTTTAAATTATTTTATGTTCATATGACCAGTTTATGCTATCATTCACCTCTCCTCAACCCCATACATTACTTTGTTAGGTTGGCCAATGCCACTGTAGACAGATTTCAAATGTCAGCAGTGGCAAGCCAGTTTGTTATGTACCAAATTCTGCATGGGCTTGCCAGGCTGTTGGAGTAGCTCCCGCTAGTACCATCCTGAAAAGGCCTGGAAACATGTGTCTCCACAAATGCAGTAGCCTGCATTCTCAGAGTTTAAATTAGTCTGTTCTTCTGAGATGGTATTTGTTGCATAGTATCTTAATTTAAGCTGGTGATCAACCCAAATTATAATCTTAAACCCTTCTCAATTGCAGGGTCGGAGTTTGTGTCTAACCAATTTTCTACAGTTGTCCTGATGCTTTTGTTCAGATTTTGTTCAGATTTTGTCAGAATCAGGGATTTATTTTGTGCATCTAATTCATAGGCAGTTTTGTGAGGGTGGCCAAAGGTGTTGAAAATTCCATTTAAAAGCATCCATTTTCTAATCCGTTCAAAGTGCTTATCTATCTGTTTGGTCTACTTAAATATTTCATCTTGGATACTGCAAGTAATTTTACTATTGTTCAGAGTAGTGAAAACTTGGTGAAAAGCTGATCTTCCTTCATATACTGTGGAATTATACCAGACAAACTTGTGAAACCTCATCTCCTTCAAATATGACCTATGTCTGTCATCCTGTAGCTCTAATAAGATGCATTTTAAATAATTATGGCCACTTTGGAAGATGTGACACTGACACTGCTGAGTCATTTCCTTTGCAGTCAGTGTTACTTTGGAAAGGTTATCCATCTTTCCCTTATTCTCCTCTCCCTTAGCGGTCTTCTTTCCTGCACATCTTATCTTTCTGAGATAAGAAGATTTCTTTCTAACAGCGTTTGATATCATCTGAGCATCCATCTGGCAATTTCATGTGAGTGGATGTTATGTCATGGTTTACAAGAGTGGTCACTGTGCTTGCTGATTCAGAAGGCACTCAACAGAAAGGATGCCAAGGCTGTTCCCAGGGATGGGTATCAAACACGTTCAGCTGAGTGGAGATGAGGAGACTGTGCTTCAATAGGAACCATTAAGAACGTGCTGCTGCTTTGGGGTGGGGGAACGGGTGGGTCTCCAGGGTTTCACCACAGCCTCAATTTTCCCTGCTGTCTGCCATAAGATTTGACAACAACTTTTAAATATTGTGATGCTGAAGGCTAAGTGAAAAATTGATCATTTTTACTCTGTTTCTTCTCATCATCAGTTGCTTACTGCTAAGAATTTGATTTTTTTAGAAAGTAAGCCTGTGAATTCATACTTCAGAGGGTGCTGTATACTTTTGACTGTTTTCAAAAGGATTAGTCAGTACCAAGTACATTGGATTTGGTTGTAAGTATCTATATGTATTCGCAGTAGCTTGTTACACATGTGATAATAGGATGGATTTCCATGAAGGTTTTTGCAGCCAACAGTTTTTCCTGTACCCTGCCTATATACTTATTACTATATAGTACTGCAGATAATTGCCTCCACGTAGGTCACACGTAAGCTTAAGATACGTGATTCAGATGATGGTCTGAATATTTCCAGAATGTTTTATAGCATTTCTGTTCTCCAAAGTAATCAATAACAAACTTTGTCTCTTACTGTCATGGCAGAGAAGCTCACGAGAGCATTTTGGCCGGGTTTTTCATGGTGTTCCTTCATGATGTGAAGGAACAGTGGCTACTGTGCTGGTTATGTGCTGCATCGTGTGCCTGTATGTGTACAAATTAAAAGAAAAAGAAAAAAAGGTTAAAAGGTTTGCACAGTCTCTCTCCAGTATTTGAGAGGTGAAGCAAATGAATACAGCCTTGAATACACTTTTTAATTTTTCAACACCGTCTTTTGCCAACTTAGTTCACTGTTTACTGTTTAGTCAGAGTGTTTTTAAATTAAAAAGGAATACATGGTTGAATTATTTATTAAACAAAAGGTGCTCCTGTGCATCCAGACCATCTTGGTTTTGAATTTCTTCTGGAACTGGAATTTAAGGAAACAGAATCCGAAAAGTGTAACCCTATTTAGTTAAGGGATGGAACAATCCTTCTTCTTCCAAAGTATTTTTTCCTTGTCTCTGAGAGAGATGGTAGATTAATTTGGGTCTGACTAGTAACAGAAAAAAAAAAACAAACAAACAAAAACTGATCTTCATTTAAGTTCTGGTCTTGCTGTAAAATTGTTTTCTCAGTTTGAAAGGTCTCATATGGACAAAATGTTGTTAAATTCAGATAGAGAAGCATAGTTCCAAAGCACGTGGTCTGAATTGTCTTCTACTACTGATGGTTCTGATGGCTTAAAATCCGTATTTACTGGTGGACAAGTATAGGGGAGCTGTAAGCAAGAGGCAGGAGGTTGCAGTGGCTCTGCACCGTGCTGCAGTCAGACCGAGTCCTTCCAGGCTGCCAGTTCATGTTAGGGTGATGGTAACGGCTTTGTACCTTAGTTTTGTTGGGGCGTGCATTATTGGCTCTGCGTTCGTGTCCCTGATTTATGGGCAGCTGGGTTTTCTTTTGGATTTTTGGATGGATATGGCTTCAACACATCTGATTGCTTTGTTTCTTGTCCCCTACCTAGAAGAAAAGAACTTGTAGCTTTTGATGAGACTCTCTGAACTTTAAATCGCTTTGAACAGTGGTGCAGGGAAAGCACAAGCAGTCTAGGAGACACTGAGAAGCTGTCAGTAAGTCTGGGAGCTGTAATCCTCCCAGCCTGGTAGAATGAGTAGGCTGTGTTACCTACTATCAAAAGAGGAAATCTTCAACCTACTGAGTCTGAGGAGCCGTCTGTCTGAGAGGTTGGTGCTTCTTGTCAGCAATGTGGGGCATGGTAACTGCCTGGGATAGTAGTGGGAGAACGTGGTAGGCTGAGAAAGGCCAGCCATGGAGGCAAAGAGACTTCAGAGGCAGCCCAGGAAGTACAAGAAGTATTGAGGAGGGCTTTGGAGAGCACCCCGTGACCCTGATGGAAGGTAGGGTAGTTGCAGGTACTGAGAAGGGCTCTAGAGAGCACCCCGTGACCCTGATAGTAGGTAGGTAAGGTAGTTGCAGGTCTTTGGCTGCTGAGAATTGAGCCCAGAAGAGGCCTGGGAAGTAAAGCAGCGAGCAGTAGCTAGGGTGGCTTTCATATGTACAGATGGAGACCTAAAAGATTGCAGGGCCACAGTCCAACACCAGCACATGTAAAATAAGGCTCAGGATTTAGATAACTCTGTTCCAGCATACTGACGTGCATGGCGACAGTCCAACTCCAACACATGCAAAATTAGTTTCAGGATCATTCCAGCATACTGAAGCCTATGCCTAAACCAGTTATTGCCACAAGCTCAGCTAAATCAGAGGAGAGAGAGTTTACAATAGTATTCTTTCTTTTTCATTGCCAGGATAATTTAGATTTTTTATATATACATATATATACACACACATATATATTCATGATAGAAAATAGGAATAAGATTATTGATATATCAACTTCATATGTAGCAATTTATATTTTTATTGCCCAAGACTATCATGTTCTAGCATTAGTGTATTTGAAGGCTATTACACAAAACATGGCTACGCATTGACCTACTGGTGTACTTTTTGAGATACACTGTTAATATAAAAAGATTAATGAGCCAATTCATATGATACTCAGTTTAAAGACATCCTGGTTCCAATATGTCGACAATAGACTGCTATAACAATGAGAAAAAAGTACTGAACAGTTAAAGGATCCCTTCTCAAGATTCAAAGTAATGAATTTAATCAATACTTCTCTGTTATAACAAAGATCATGCATTAACACGATTAACATATTTTTTGTCATTGTTTATAGTAAACTGTGCTAATAGAATAGATTCAGCAGCTCAGAACTGCTCATAGTATTTTGTCAAATATAGGTAACCTTTATTGAAAAGGGAAAAAATTGGAAGTTACACAAGAGAAGTTAAGTGGAATAAAAATTATTTTCAGAGGTATTTGTATTATTTCAAAGCAGTCATTTAGTTTAAAGCAGCACTGGATAAATAACTGGATTAATAACTAAGAAAGTATAGATATTGAGAAAGTCTTAACTTTCCTAGTCAAAAGTTGTATAACACATTGTGACATTATTCACTTTCTGTGGCTCTCGGTGTCTCTGTGAGTACTAATCTGTAAATGGAGTTATTAATCTAGGTATTATAAAATTAATTTAGTTGTAAAATTCTGATCATCTGTTGGCTAGACTGTTGTGCTGCTGTTGGAACCCTCTCATAAGATAATAGTAATGATAAGGTTTTTTAAACAATAGTGTGCACGAGCTTCTACAGTTGTATCTGATGTCTTGAGACCTACTTGCAGTGTGTGCAAGTCTGTGGTTCTGACTTGGAAAAATGATTTGTTTGGTTTGGGAGGGTTTATTTAAGTCCAGCATCTCAAAATAAAGCAGTGTAGTCCTTAAATATTTTTCATACAACTACTGGGAAAATTTTTAAAATGTTAATGGACTTTGAAGATGATGTGGTTTGCAGTGTTAATTTGTATTTTTGAAAATCTTGCAGAGTCTGGTGGTTGGGCACAGTGGAGGAACCCAGGGAAATGGGTTCAGTACTACTCCTCATCCTCATTCACCTGTTTTCTTCCTGTTTGCTTAATCTGTCGTGGATTTCCCTCATGCTGTAATCAGTAAAGTGCACCACCTGGTCGAGTTTCTCACGTGTGTAGTTTAGGACCAAGATAGAGGTCGTAATGAAGTACACCTGATCTGTTTGGTTTATTGTTAGGCAGTAATGCTAAAATGTGGAAGAAACAAAGTAAGTGTGGAGCAAGGAGAAGGCAATATATTCATTCACAGAAGTCCAATGAATGGGTATTTTATTTGATTAGCTAGCAACTTCATTTTCTCCCGCATGAAATTGCCTCCACAGATCCTTACTTCTGGAGCTTAATCAGCAGTAGCAATCCATCCCAGGAGTGGGAGAGCAGGAGTACTTAATTAAAGAGGGACTATAAGGCAACTCTCCCAAATTGGATATCTGAACTAGTCTTGGCATCAGGAGAGCAATGCGAGGTAAAAGTGTTTATCAAGCTCCATGTAGCTACTCTACAAATCTCAGAGATGGGAATATGATGTGGACAGCCTGTAGAAGCTGCTATAACCTGAGTAGTATGGGCTCTAAGGCCATCTGGTACCTGAACACCTGCCTACAAATATCACATACAAATCCAAACGATGGGCCAGTTGGATAGCTTCTCTGCTTAGATTCCCCACTGGAATTTTGTCCAAAAGCAGTAAACAGTCAGGACGAAGTGTGGTAAGACTAGGTCCTGGGCAGTGATCAAGTGCTCATTTCAGATTTATTAGTCAGGGTCAAAGCTAACTCAGGTGAGTCAAAGATTTTGGGTAAGAAAACTTGTGAGACCAACAGGCTTACATGAGAATCACAGACTATCGTTGGCATGAACATTGGGCAAGAATTTGGAATCTTGAAAGTGCATTTTAGAAGAAGAAAATCATGCAAAGTTAGTGGTATGGAAAGTGGTATGGAAGATCTATCACCACTGTCAGGAATATCAGTGAACAGCAGTGCAGATTGTGAGGAGAAGAGGCATAATGAACATTGACAAACTACTGAGGAAAGATCCATGAAAACCCCCCTTTGGCTGCTCCAAAGAATAAGTATTTGCTCTGCTTGTGAAGATAGATGTTTTGTATGGAGAGATACAATAAGGTATTTCTTGCAGCTCAGATGCTTACTTCCAAAGAAAGCAAGAAGCAAAAGCCGATTATTGAGAGTAACTAACCTTAATTCAAGATAGTGAACAGACCTAGTGTTTTGGTGAATGATGAAGTACATGCTGTTCTAAAGCATCCACTTTTCCAGAAAAAAGCTTATACAATCCTAGTGCAATTTCATGAACATCATCTGGCAAACTCAGTGATTTAGGATCCAGATAGCTTTGATCCCTGCAGTCAGATAAAGGAATGGGATTTTGAAGCACGGTACCGGAATAGCATTGCAAAGCCAGGGAACGAGTTGTGCGGTTCCAGAGTCTCACATACCAAGGACTTAGTGAAGTAGGTAGTAAGAATATGTAACAAACTAGCAAAGGGGTATGAAGGGAACAGTGTAGGGGTGTGTGGGCATTTGCTGAAACCACAGCTCTCAATGGGTGGTTGGAAGTTTCCAAGACTTAGTAGTAATGTCAGTAAAGACTATCTAACCAAAGAGAAGCTCTCTCCTGACTGTGTTCTGTGTATTCCTGACATTTGTTGTCTTCAGTGAAGGACTGTGCACAGCCCTGACTGCATAAATTGCAATGTGCACATTTTAATTATCCTGTGTGTGCATGTGTGAGTGATTTTAGAATGGTCCTAGGAGTCGTGTGCGTTGGAGATGGCCTGAAGATGCTTGCTACGCCTGCATGCGCATGTTTTCCGATTTTTTTTATTTTCATTTTGATTCACCTTTATCAAACTAGTATTTACAGTAACACACTAAAGACCAGTTTCAGATCTAAATGTTGAAACTTCGCTGAATTTATTTGGGTTAGAGAGGTATACAGTTGCAAAATTAAAGCTTTAAGCTTCCTTTCTTTTTATGTTAAGCTAAGAATATGTGTGATGGTTTGCAGAGTAATGTTCAGCTGTAATCTTTTTGGGACATGGACTGAATTCTGTTGTTTTGCACAACTGAACTCTATCATTGATTAATAAAACAATAAATAAGGAAGATGAACTGTTTTGTATTTTATTAACAAGTTTGCATTTCATACAGTATTTCATTTTGAATAAGGATAAAATCATACCCTAAAATGGTAAGATGTAATTGCAGATCATGTATCTCTTTGTTCCAGACACTTTTATAAAAGTTTATGTATTATGTATGATGTGACCTTCAAATGTCATGAATGCATTGTGCAATAAACTGTCAATATTTGTGGCTATAAGGTACTAGATGACTTTTACAATAATTGGAACAGCTTTATTAAAAGCTTGGATCATTCAGCTGGTTAAAGAGAAAGGCACAGGCCAGTGTTCATCTGGGACTGTCCTTCTGCCAACTATTAAATGAAAGATATTGTAAAGTGCTTGAGATGTCTTCTTTTTTATTTTTTCATTTTTTGTTTTTTTTTAAAGCATATCATAAAAAGCCTTTTGGAAAAAAAATGCTGTCTCCAAAAGATAATTTTTTTTCAATGTACATAACTTTCAGGCCAAACTGAGCTCTGTAAGTTAATGGCAAGTAAATAATCCTGTTTTCCAAGTACTACATCTGATTTTTTGTCTCTTCGGGTCACAGAATTCTTCAAACAAACCAGACAGCTAAAAAGATGTACTCAGAAACTGTGTTTGGGCTTTGATTATATTAAAAGGTTTTAAACATTTAGAACAAAGTGAAAAGTAAGACTCCTAAGAACTCCAAAACAAAAACTCTGCAGGGTATTTGATTAAAGTGAAAAAAGAGGATAAGCAACATTTTGTGATAAACAAAAGCTTAATTTTGGTAAAGTGTCTATTGATGTCTCTGTGCTGTGTATACATACCGCCCGTTGCGTGCTGCTCGGGATGCATACCACAGTGAAAAGCACTAAAATGCAGCCGCAGTTTGCACATACGCAGTGGTGATGGGCAAAGCTTTTTGCACCCGTGGGGTATGCAGAACACCAGTCCGAAGGGTGTTAAAGTGCGGACAAGGTGTGTCTGGTGTCCCCAGATCACCTACCTAAGAAACCGCTGTGAATGTTTTGGCTGCCCTTCTGTTGTGCTGGAAAGAGCCCCTAGGTAGCTGCCCTGCAGCCTGAGGACTGCCCGTGGCTGCCGCTGCTCTCTGTACGTGCTGCGAGTCCTTCCTGCTCTCAGTCTGTGGGCACTGCACCTCACTTTGTGTTTTAAATTTAGGTCTGCCAGTGCACTCACTGGGAGCAGAGGCAGAGCATTGGTGCATTTTGCTTCCTGCACGTTTCAGAGGGCTAAGCGGGTGTCACGAGTGGTATCTTTTTATTTACCAGTGGAACCTTTGCTATAATTTTTATTTCTAATAATACAAACAATGTGAATGCTGCGTTCTCAGTAGTAGGCCTCCTTTCCAATTCTCTTCTAAAATAGCTCTCTGTTAAACAAATTCTCTGCCAATCCATATTAATGCCTAACAGTTTAAGATTCCCATATATGGTCATTACAAAACCTAAATCCTTGATGAAACAATAGAGACAGCAAGTTGTTTCTGACCTAAGACATTAGTAACTCTTTCCGGAGGCCTAAAATATAACTGTAACATTCAGTAATATCAGACTATTTCACTTTCAGTCATGAACTTCACTAGTTATAAGTATAGTAAAGTCTGCTAATAGGATTCTAATCTCAGACTGTAAGCACCAGGCTAGATTCTTTTCTCATTTATGTTTAGGCATATTAAAGCTACCTTAGGTAGCTTAAAAATATGGTTAACGATAGCCATGTTTTTCACCATTTTCATTAGTATTCAGACTGTAGGCAAAGAGGATAAAGAGAGTTTTCCCAGATTTTTCTTGGGAAAAAAAAAAAAAAAAGCTGTTGCTTTTTACAATAGTGTTAGTTCAAGGTTGCCACTGAAAAATCCACCCTGCCAGAAATACAAATTCGATATGTAATGGTGAGAATTGTTACAGTCTGCCACATGCGAGGCAGCAGAACAACGTGCCTCAGGTGTACCCGTCACAGCGCACCTTGCACCTCTTTCACGTGTCTCATGCAAGGAGATAAATCTGCATAGCACACCAATACAAACCGAAGGTTTTGTAAGTGTTGCTTTCTCCTTGCTCTTACACAAAGACCAATTTCATATACAGAGTTGCATATTGTTTTTTACCCTCCAACCTATGACTTTTGCTATGAACAGATGCCTTTGAAACAGAGGAAAAGTTCCTCTTGAGTAAGTTCAGATAGAAGGCTCGGAAGCCTTACATGTGTATATGTCTTTATTGTATTTTATATTCTGTTCTATTTTTTTCCTGTATTGAATCAGGAAAGGTAGAGATGGGCAGGAAGAGATTCAGGACATACACCTGCCTATAATGGAAGTAGGCAGCAAAAAAAAACAGAAGGCCATCTAATCTCATGTACACCAAGTGCACATCATGTAGACCACATAACTCAGGGAACCACAATGACTGTAAGATAAGTAACTGTTCTCTTTCCTTCCTGTTTCCGTCCTGTTCTTTTATCCTTGGACCTGAGCAGCCCAAAAATCCTTAGCTCAAATCCCAAGTAAGTCGTAAATAAAATGAATTTGGTGGGGCTAATCCTAGTTCTGCAGATCTGTAAAACATTAGCATGGTTTCATAGTTTGACATAACTGAGAGTTTCTACTTAGGAAGGGGATGTGAACAGTAGGAGAAAGGGACACATTTGAGGTTTAGAAGAAACAATTATTGGTAAAGCTCTCCAAGGAAGATTCTTCATCCCCTTCATACATTGGCTTGGTCTATATTACGACTTTGCCTCTTAACTCTTTCCTTGCAGGTCAATCTCCTTTTTCTGTTTCACTTTTTCCCCCCTCAGCATTCTATACATTTCTGTACATTGCTTTAAGAGAATCAGTGTAAGTAACTGGGTAGCAGAGTCAATGAGAATTAAGTGCTTTTTAAAGTTAAGCAAATTTTAAACTTCAGTTCCTTGACAAAGAGGTTTGCCAAAATGAGCCTAAGAAGAAGATGAGGTCGCGTTTGGTGGGGAAAGACAGCAGCCTTGAACATAATTTTTCATTGTTGGAAATAAAAGAACTTACTTGTAAAGCTGTTCATTCAGGTAATGATGGCCCCCAGCACTTTGGTGGGCTTTGAGGCAGAGGAATTCAAAAGAAAACCTCTCAGCCCAGCTTTAAAGTTTTAGGAATGCTTTCACTGTGGGAAGAAAAATTCTTCAAGGTAAGGCCCCTGTTGGAGTAAAGCCTTTAGAGCTATCTACTGTATGTCTACTTAAATCTAAAAGAAAACTCTTCAGACCACCCACATCTTTCTTTGCTTCATTGTTGTTTTCAGTTTGCTTTTTCAGAGGGATTACTGCTAGAGTAAACTCCATCGTCTCACTGCCTTGAAAAAATTCAATTTTGTGTAAAGTGAAAATTAGACTCTTAAATCTGCAAAGCGAGCTGTTTATCTTACAAATTTATTCTTTTTTATTGGGCCACACATATTCTAGATAGAAAGATAAAAGGCAAATGGATAACAGGCCATCATTTAGAGTGACATATAGCAAAACATAACTAGTAGGCTTTTTTGGTATATTCCTCCTGAGTGGCTTGTTAGCTTTATCTATATATTTATCTATAATCTTCATATAGTATTTATTGAAAACTAAAATAAAATCCTGCAGTTAATCATCATACATTCTGTATTTGCTTTTCAGAAATACTTTTTATACTCAGAAATTCTTTTTTGCTCAAAGCAGTTTAGACATGATTATATACAACTTCTGAGGTGAAAAAGTGGGATATCTAAACTCTCTGGGAACATGGAATTGTGGATCAGTCACTTATATATGTTTTCCTGGATTTTGAAAGACAAAATAAACTCTGCATTATGTTACTTTACATACTTGTGAATAATTCAAAAATGACAGTTACAGGCCCTCTCACTTAACTGTTGTAACTCTAGATACCGACTCAGACTAATTAGAAAATATTAAGTAAGAAAATGATGTGCGAGCCATCAGCTTTTGCTTTTTGAAAGTTAACTACAGCTTGACTAGATATATGTCTAAGATAAGCATTTTAGATATATTTTTAGTTTTTTTTCCTGTCATTCTGTATCAATTCCTTCTTTCAACTTTAAGCAAAATAGTTTAGAGTAACCATTTTATAGTAAACAGTGGAATGTCTGTTAGTATTACCTTTTCCAGAAAAGTCGTATTTGGGTCCATGCTACTGTGTGAATAGTTTTTATTATAGCCAAATATTTAAGTCTTTCTTAGGTCCCATCAGTTCCATGTAAAGGCCAGCGCTGTGTAAACTGCACTCTGTTTCCTGACAGCTTTAGCTCCTTATCGAATGGGCAGAGATGGAACATTTTTAGCCAGTAGTTTATGGCTGGCACAATCAGGGCTCTGCATGCAGAGTTGAGCTATATGGTCCCCACCTCAACAGGAGCCATATAGCTTGGGTTCTGCATGCAGGTGGTTTAAGAGGTTCGTCTGTGTTGCGTCTCCGTGGTACGCTAACATTGTAAATCCGTTTCAGGATTTCAACATCTGCCGTGCTAAGTTTTGGTGAAACTGTGACCCTGTAAATACAAGATGATAGCTGGGTCTTGAATAATGACCTTTTAAAAATGTTCTACATTCTTGTAATTTTTATGTCAGTCTTTTGTAAGCTATTTTGTTCATAGCTTGCTGTAAGTTGTTTTGTTCATAGCTTGTTTGAATAATAACAGCTTATTCAAAATGGCTGAGAATGAGTGTTTCTTTATATCAGGAGAGAGATGTCCTGGCGTATCAACCATCCTGGCAAAATGCAAAGAATAAATGTAGCTCTAAACAGCAAAGGGAAAACCCAGGGGCTGTGGGTGAGAGGGAGATAGAATCCCTGCTCATCTGCGCATTTTCTTCATTGACTTTCTGGTGATATTAGGCTACTCAGTAAGTGCCATGTATCATCATTCTAATTCTGAAATGTTGCAGAAGAACGTTGATTCCCTTTGTGTGTAGGCATTGCCACTTCTCTGACAACCCTCCAGCCCCCCTTTTCTCCACAGCTCTATTGTTATGGGAGTTTTTAAAACACTTGATGCAAATTTTTTCCCTCTAAAAACATACAAATTTTAGAAATAATTAGAAATTAAATAAATTCAACGAAGCAACATTTAAAAACTTTTGTCGGAAAAATTAATAAGAACTAAGCAAAAGAAGAAATCAAACCAGCTGCTGACACAGCTGTTTCTTTTCTTGTATAATTCAGTTCAATATAAAGGTACCATATGCCGCTTAAAATGATGATAGGAGAGATGAAATAATTTAAGAGAATAACAAGAAAATACATGAATTGTCAGCATTCTGTCAGATTTAAAGAATGAAATAGACAGGTGTAGTATTGACATGTTTAACTTTGTGTTGTGTTAGCAGTTTTAGTGAGAACAACTTCTGACATGTGCTGAAGTGATGTGAGAACATTTCTGTGTTGCAGACATTGGAGAAGAAGCTGGGAGATCTGTAGGAGTCCAGCAGCCAGCTTTACTGAGAGACAGGAGCCTGGGTTCTGCCATGAAAGACTGCCCATATTGTGGAAAGACTTTCAGAACATCCCATCACTTAAAGGTCCACTTGAGAATACACACAGGTGAGAGGAGCGTGGGAAGGGGAGCGCCACGGCCACACGCAGCGCGTGCCCGGCGGGGGGACGTGCTGTGTGGCCAGGATCCCACTCCCAGGGTACATTTGGAGTCAATAGTTGCAGAAAGCTTTCCGAAAGATACATGACAGTGTTTAATAAATGCACAAGGAGTGTGTTGTTGGGTAAAGACCACTTCAGTGGACTCATCTTTTCCCAGCTGATGTTATTTCTGTCGCCTTCTCTGCTTCATCACTGTTTCCTTCATTTTCCCTTGTCCTTCAATAGAAATAAGCCTGTTGGTTTCAGACTTAGTTGTCCCAACTGCTTCAAAGGGCTTCCTTAGCATCTACTTAAGGATTCTGCATGTTTTGCTCAGAATTGCTATTTTTATTCAGTTTGACATGCTCATTTTTAACCTCTCCCTGCTTCATATGAATACTTCAGCTTCATGGATCAGCATTTTTGCATTGGAACTCACCACCCTTACTATTATACCATGTGTTACTTCAATAACAGTAGCAGCATTTCTGTCCCATCGAGACCCACTGCTGGTCTGGGCTCTGTTTTTATTTTGGTGCACTGCTGTGCATACCGGTAGAATATCACCACTCCCTTTAACTGACAGTGCCATTTTTGTTTACCAACACAGATGCGCAGCCTGTAATTCTCATATATGTTCAAGAAGACTTTCACATTCCATAATTAAATTCTGGTATCTAATGTTTATATCCTCAGGTCCTGTGGACATTGCTAAAAATTCATATATGACCCAAGGCCACAGTGGTGCTGTTTTATTCCAAGTCTTAGATATTGTAGCAGGCTTTGGAGAGTTTACAAAGTTGGAGGTTTAAATTACTTCTCTTTGTAAAAGAATATAGTAGGCAGTAGAACTGAAGAATTTTGTTTTCAAACCTCTTTGAATTTCAGAATTTTTCCTGCTACTTTTTTAATCAGCAGGCAAAATAAATTGCAGAAAGAAATACTTTGCAGTATTTCCTCTATTAATACCTCCTACTTACTAAACTTCACTGTTTATTTTTACTTCATGGAAATAGCAGATAAGCAGTATTTTCTTCTCTTCCCAAAAATGCAACCATGTCCCTGATAAATGCTTGTCCTGATGTAATACTTTAATATTGGGTATGCAAATGTGAGGCCTGATTGTGGAAAAAATGAAAATGATAGCTGAAAATTATTTGTTTAAAGGAGAAACTTTTTTTGAACAGATGGAATATTTTATTTATTACATTCCTCTCTCTCTTTGGATTGTGGAGTTGATCATGATGCTTTAATGTGAATTTGAAAATTTGGCCCTTAATACAGTCTGCATGGATTGCAGACAGTTTGGGACAAGGTTATTTTTTTCAATGAGTTTGTTTTTGCAGAAACCATGAAATACAGAGAAAACCCTCTTTGTGTGCTCTCTAATGTAGTAATAATAAATAAATGGTGTCTGTTTTACTGGAAAATAAGCTTCTTACTATGTCATATTGTTTTGAACAATATGACATTTTTTACTAATGGAGGATGTAAAGGAAAAGACTACAGAGTAAACTGCGGATACTCGTCTCCCTTTTGCTTTATTGTATAGTGGTCATTTGGTTGTTGTTTTAAAGATGGCTGCAATTATGCATTTGATATCTGTGGCTTAGAACTAATGGAAAGTAAATTAATTGCAATGGAAATATTCCATAAAAATTGCATATTAAAACTGACAGAACAAAATTAAAACAAGAAAAAAATAAGACTTATAAAAAATAACAAAAAATTATGAAAACATCATACAGGCCGTTGGAACAACATTTGCAATATACTTGAAAGACTTTATAATTTTAAAATAGATAAAGATCAATTTCCATTAAGTTAAGAACAAAGTGTTTGTAAATAATGACAAGAATATGTTTAAATGGGACAGTGTTTTACATGTTAGCAATAATCATAATAAATATTATAAACATGTAAATTGGCAAATTACTAGACTTATTTAATAAAATTAAGTTGCTTTGCAGTAAATGGAAATGATGTAATAGATACCAGTTATTAAACAAATGCTGGTTACTTCATACTTATCAGGACAGAGTTTCCTGCTTTTTATGTCACACTTTGTCTTTATTATATGCCTGGATCGTATAACTGACTGATAAAAAACACTTTACTGTGTTTCTCCACTACATTAACTCAATTACTGTTCTTGTTCTCACAGCACCTGTTTGTTAGAGACGAGCTCAAGCAGTTCAGCAGAAGTCAGTTCCTTTGAACATCTGTGTGTTTGGAGACACACAAGTAGGTTGGTTTGGTGTGCGTGCCAAGGCAAGGCCCAAGCTCTGATCCAACCAGGAGGTGCTTCTATGGCAATTGGCCCAAAAAAACCTAGGGAAGCCTTTTCGGCATCCACAAGAAAAGGAGGCTATCTTCTCTTTTAGAAGAATTAGGCAGTAGCTTGGATTGCTTTTGTATTCCCTTGGGTATTTTAGTATTGCTACCTTCTTGACAGCTGAGTCTCAGTTTCTGTGTAGCTTACTATCCTAAAATAATCTTCACCAGGAAAAAAAAATACAGAGTTTTATTTAGCATGCTCAGTTGAGTCCCAGCATATGGTTGCAGGGGTTTCTTAACTACCTGAGCAGTATTCAGCCAGCAAGAGCTTTAAGGAGCGATAGTAAGATGGGACGTCTGCTGGTTCCTGTATGCCAGCTAGAAAAGGGCATACTTGCATAGAATCAGTTTGTGCTCCTTCTCCCCCTGAAAACAGTGGAAGGAAGATAGTGCTGTTGTGTGACCCCGAGAAGAGGAAGGAATCGAGGTGCACGGGGTACTCGTGGAATACGGGAAGTGGTGGGACTGTGCCACCCAAACGTAAGAGTTCAGTTCTAAAATTACAGCAATCCAGAATTTATCCAAACCACAAAGATAAATTTAACCAAAAATTCTGCTTGAGCAATAAAAAAAAAAGAGAAATGGACACGAGCAAGCTATAGCCCGAGAGGTTTGGCCTGTGCTAAACCAAAGGAACCTAAGAGAGGGAGGGATGTGGATAAAAGGCTCTGCAGGGCTGTGTCAGTGCATGGTGCACGTTGCGTTGCGTGCACGAGATGCATTATGTACATTGTACAGTCTGAGTGCAATTCCCTGGGAAATGTGACTGGCCAATTTTAAAACTTGCTTAGATGAACTGATGAAATACCGTAAAAATGGTGCTGTTTTAAATGATTTCAATTCACATTTTCTTCCTAAAAAAAGACTGCCTGTTGCCATCCTCTGAAGGCGCTTGTAGTGGGATGAGCAATATGAATAATTAAGGAAAATGGGTATGTGTGCTCCAAGAGGAGACAATTTTGGTATTGAACATCCTTTATTCTTACATTTCTAAGATGAACTAAAAGGACTTCTCATTTCTCTAGATTTCTCCAGATTTCCCATCCTTAACGTTGTACAGCATGCCTTTTCTCCTGTCTTAATGACATCCCAAACTTTTGTTGAAAATAATTGATTGAATTTAAATTTCCTTAAAAGTTTAAGAGGTAATGTTACAGTATAAATTTCCTACCAAACACTAAGTAGGGAAATATCCATTAGTGAAATTAACTACAGTTTCTAGGTAGCTAACAATGTGCAGTATACAGTAGGGCATGGCTAATGAACACTGCAGTGGGTGATATTTCATTATACAAATTAATGCTCACATTTTAATGGGAAAGTCACATAATGAATCTCAGCTTCAGTGACAGCAATTAGAGACACAGATTGTCCCCTTCTGGACAAGGCACTGTTTAGCAATAAGCAGCTGTGTAAAAAGTCTTCAGGTTTACAACATATATATATGCTTTGGGGGAATTAGTGTACAGTTTATATTAATGTACTGAGTCTTCCCTGCAAAGAAACAACCATATCTATCTCACCGTGTTTTAACTAAGTAAAGACATGTAGAAAGACTAAATAAATACTGTAGAGGAGCTATGAATAAATGGAAATATTCAATTATAAAACTTTCTAAAAAATCAAATATTTCACTGTAATGCCAACTGCACAATAGAAAACCTTTAATACCGTGACTCCAAAGCATCAAAAAACTTTCCTTCTATGGGATAGGGGCATTTTCATCATATTTAATAGAGAAAAATTGCTAGTAAAGGAAAGTAGTAAAGAGAAGAAGTTAACTAGTATTTCTGACAAACAGATTAATTGTGTGGTGAAACATGTGCAGGATCCAAAAATAATCCTACAGAACCTTTGATATTCCATTTGGTTTAAAAAGTGTGAAGTGAATGATTAGAATGATAAAAGAAATTACCATGTAAGAATAGGCATAATAATGAACTAATTAAACCATACAGCAATTCATTTCTAAAATATCTACTGCACAATGGATAAAATAGGTTATCAATAACTGTTTCAATGGCAAAATAAAAAATGATATGAAATGTTTTCAATATTTTCGTTAAGCAGTATTCACTGGAATTATAAGATGGTTAATTTCATTTGTCTTACACACAAGAAAACTGTATTTTGTTTAGAAGTGCATAGGATCAAATTGTGGCTGTCACCAATCCAGTGCTGGCTGCCAGGGCGAGCAGTGGGTGGTGGGGTCCTTGGAGCAGCACCAAGAGGGCTCAAGGGGCATCATCCCCATGCAGACACTTCAGAAGTCTTGCTGAAAAACAAAAACGAAAACAAAAAACAAGGGGGACATGTAGGATGCACTATAGATTTTTAAAAACTATATGTGATAAGTATGAATAATTAAATGAAGGTGCTTACAGCAGTAAGTGCAAATTGACAAGAAGTTCAGGGATTTGATAAGTGGAACAAAAGGAAACAGTAAACAAACTCTGGTGGCTCTTTGTGTTACGGGGAATAGCAAAAAACTCTATAGGTCTCTCTAGTTTAACAGATGTTCTTTTCCTAGTACTGGACAAGAATGGATAAGAAGTTATCAGCTGTATAGAAAACTGTAAATATTCTGCTACCTTTGGTCAGAAAGGAAGCATGACAACTTCTAAGTGTTTTCCAATGACATTGTACTTCATTTCTGTCCTCCTGAGTAGTGAGGATGTTATACTGCAGCTCACTGTGCTCTGCCCTTTTTAGAGTGAGTAAGACTGGATAGCTCATACTCCAAATCATTAAAGTTGATTTAAAAAAAACACATCTTGCAGCACAGTGTAAGTTCCAGATCACTAGTGGTAGTTAAAGCGCTCAAGCTATTCTAGAATTCCAAAAAGAGAGACTAGTAAGAGAGAATTTTAAGAGAGAATATAAAAAATTATAAATGGGCTACCCTAACATCAGTTTTAAGTAAAGTTAATTTGATAAATAATTAAGAAATGGTAACACTAGTAATGCCAGTTAATATATTTTATGAAACTAAGTTTCATCAAGTTTCCCTGTTAAAGTTGTTGATACGTAGTTGATAAAAGACTTTTTGATGTAATAAGCTCGCAAAAGCTATTTTTTCTGTATGACACTGTTGAAAAATAACAGTGTACATATACAAAATAGCACATAGACTGGCAGTTCCACAAGCAGTGTCATCATTTAGTCTAGTCGGTATTTTATCATTATTTGGAAGAGTATATACAATCACTGTTGGGAAAATTTGCCAATGGCATAAAAGTGGTAAAAAAATAAAAAGCATGGGGACAGACTGATTAGTCACTTAGTCATTTTAAATTAACAAGATGTAAAGGAACAAATAATGGAGGCATTGATGAACTGGCCTTAGGATTATGGTAGAGAAGCAACAAAATGTGAGCTCTTAGCTGATTGCTCTAGCTATGGGTATAAACACAGTTTTTGAATGTACAAGAAGAAATTTGAAATTTCATATTACCCGTAATGTAAAAGGGCTCTGAAAAATTTGTGAAGGCCATTGCACTCAAGAGTGAGAGCAGAGGGAGACGTGAGCAGTTTACAATCTGTACATGCATTTCTTAGGGAGCAGATTTTTGATTTAAATAAATCATTTTAATCTAGCAGAGAAAAATGTAACAAGATTCAGTAGAAGGAAGCAGAATCTGGACAAATTCTGGACAAGTTAGAAACGAGGCGTACATTTTGAATAGTGAAGAGTAATTAACCATTCAAACAGTTTACCTAGGGACATATTGGATTCTTCTTCATTGCTGTGATTAAAACAAAACAGAATGTCTTTCTAAAGTATGTTTTAGTTCAAATTGTAGTTATGATTTTGATGCGCGGATTATCACGTAGGGGTCTTTGGCCTGTGTTGTATAGCAGATCAGACTAGATGATGATAATTGTCCCTTCTGGCCTTAAAATCTGCAAATCTATTTATAATCTGGCTGTGGTCTCCTTGCACAGCCCGTAGCAGATAATTCCAATGACTACTATGATTAGACTTCATTGTGAACAGGACTGGTAGTAGTTTGAATAGGTTGTACATCTGTGTTGTTTATGCAACACACTGTATCAATAGACCTGTCTCTACTGGGCAACATGTCTGTTTCCAGTTATCTACCAAGTTTTTGTAGAGATTTTACAAGCAGCATTGAATTTTATTGTTTTATTGTATCCTGATATAAAGCAGTTCTTGTGAGATGGCTTGTGTCTTGTAAATCAGAGTTGTAGATAGATCAGAACCGTGATTACGTTGCCTAGATAGTTGGTCTGTATCAGATGCTTTTTATTGTACACATCCAAATATTCACTCTTTCTACTCAGCTGTCAAAAGGTTTGCAGAAACACAAACGGAGCCAGAGAATTAGCAAGACCAGGTTGTTGTTACCTTTGTAGACTGTGAAAAATGCCTCCTGGATATGAAATTCAGAAAAGGAGTTTGAAAAAGCTATGTTCCCGCACCCCTACCCGGTAACTTCAATTTATGTGAATTAGTATTAAGGGTTAAATAACTCATCCAGACATTGCTTTTGGCAATATTACCAGTCATTACACAGGGATGAATCCTAGTATGGGACACAAACAGGTTTTCCTCTAATGAGAATTGTGCCTTAGTGCTCTTGTCCCACTTCTATTCTTTAAACACCTACTACTGCAGTGGCACTTAGATACCTGGAAACTAGGGATCTGCTGAAACTGTGGATTTGATTTTGGATGGCGTGGTTGAGGTTAATCCCCACCCACCCAGCAGCTAGAAAGTAGGTTTCATCATTTCTACAGGGACTTATCTGGCTCATTGTTGATCATTAATTTGAATCGTTAAAATAGCACCCAAGAATGCTGCACAATTAGTGAATTTAGAAAGTCCTAAAACGCTACATTTGAAAGATTTGAAGATGATCAAACCTACTCAATGCTACTTGCTACTCTCAATGCCTGCTCTTGAAGTAACACTAGTTAAGATTGCCTTGAAGTAAACTAATATTGGCAGTATTTTCATTTAAATTAGCAAAAATTAACCCACAGTTCTGTGCAATTCCCCTTGAGCTGTGTTATTTGGCTAGTCCTGTAGCATAGAGGTGGCTCAGTGTTTCATATGTTGAGTCCCAGTTCAGGCCTCCAGCCTTAGCTCACCTTTTTGGCCATTCACGAAGCAGGAGCACCACATAGGCAGTGTGCTAAGGCTAGCAGGGATTGGAACCGTTCATCACGCTGTCTCAGGCAGTGTTTTCTTTCCATCCATCGCCTGTGGGGCTTTCGGTGAGCTGCCTGTGGGGCTTTCGGTGAGCTGCCTTCAGTGAAAGAAAGCTCACTCACTGGAGAGGCCTTTGAAAGGAAAATGTAAGGACTCCAGGGTTCAGCAATTCAAGATAGAAAGTATGTTGTTGTGCACAGTGCTTTGGACTAAAGATATTTGCAAGTGCAAAGTATTATTAGTATTTTTACCAGCTGGCATATTTTAACTCACTTATGCCCATTTTTAAAAATACTGATTGTCGTGAGCAACTCCTGCGTGCTTATGGTGTGATCAGTGCAGCCTCTATTGTGGACTGGCCGCAGGATTCGTGTCCCTGGGACCTGGGACACTCTTCCTCGTGCTGCCACTTGACATGTAATGCACACACGTCCTGCACTGCCATTAGAATAAAAGGAAGTGATCAATATAATTGTGTTAAAAGATTTCCATAAAGGCGTAGGGGATGCAGGAGAAGAGCTTTTCAATTAAGAAAAGTGAAATCTCCAAAGTGAGAGCATTTGACCTTATAAAGTCTGGTATTTGTTTTTCGCCAATCTGATTAGTTCTGAGGCAATACCTGAAATACCGCGTTTGCGTTGAAGGTTGCTAGTGCCTGTTGTTTAGGTGGCAGTAACTGGTGAGACAAGCATTGGAATAGCAGAAGATGGCTCAAAAACCTTGCGGTATGTACACGCCTGCGGGAATGTTTGTCCGCACTGTGCCGGGCAGCACCGCCGTCGGAGTTTACACGCTCCCCAACAGCCCCCAACAGCGGAAACGTGAACAACCAAACAGCCTGTGCCTTCTGCCCCCTTGGCCTTACCAAAAATGCCTCCAACAGAGGGGTGCACGTGGACCTCCCCTTGGAGGAGAGAGGTCACCACTGATGGGAGCCATCGCAGCTTGGTACTTCTTGCACTTCAAGCGTCGTCTCCTTTTGTGCAAGTCACACCAAAATGCAGCCCTGGTTCTCATGGGTGGAATGACAGGAGTGACAGCACCTGAGCAGGTGCCTGCAAAGTCCCACCTAAACGCTGAAATCTGATGGATTCCCTTGCGCTGTGCAGAGCCAGGCCGAGCACCTGAACTGCACTAATCTCTACCTCCTCCTCCTGTGCTGAGCACCTATTGTTGGAGGTGCTGCACTTTCCTCCTCTGAAAAGGTCGCTTAGTGTGGGTGGTGTGAAGCTATCATGTCTCGTGGTTTAGCTTCAGGATTATATTACGGATTTAGAATTTCCACTGCTAATAATTAGCTGTGGCGCTGTCGGCATTGCTGTAGCATCGAGCCCTGCGCGTGGTCGGTCAGGCCGCTCGCGCGGGGCCATCCTGACGGCTCCGGGCTTGGATCTCGACTGTGAGTTCCTGTGATCAGGGAGAGGGGAAGCGTCCCAATTCTCGCCCATGTTTCAGTTCAGCCCTTAGCTTAAACAAACAAACAAGTTTGGAAGCCTTCACTTTTGTTTTGGGTAGATTTTTGAAGTTATTTGAAAATAAGTAACCTTCCCGCTGCTTTAGTGAAACTACTTAATATTATAATTTTTAAATCTTATTATGGAGGAAGCTTTAGAAACAAATATTTCCATTACTAGCAGAGGAGGGTTACTGTCTTTCAAATCACTTCAGAGAAAAGGTCCACAGAGAAACTCCTCCTTTTCAATCTCCTCCATAGAAATAATTGCCAGTATTGACAAGGCAGGATTAAAGAGAGGCTCACAGGTCTGTGTCACAGGACAGGTCCCAGTCTCTTTCAGAGGCTATTTCTGTACTTCTTCCTCTAAAAGAAATTTGTGGTTGCTAACAAGTGTGCTGCACAGATTTACATGCCCAATTGTTTAGACGTACATTCCTTTACGGTGCATATGCATGATCATATTTCAATATTTATTATATGTGCAATATCTTCTAGCTCTTTTAAAGTATAGGAAGATCAATAAAAGTTTAGTATGGAATTCTAATATATATCTAATTCATGAAAATAATCTTATGTTTTAAAACACTATGTAAGCTGATCCTAGAAAAGCGCTTTTGATAGGTAAATTACATGTTTTACTACTCGAGCATTAGAAATGCCATTAGTACAAATTTAAAGGACTGCAAAATCTAGTAGATAATGCTAATTTCAAATACAGAAACTAAATATATTTTGTACCTTTTTATTACTCATTTTCTTCTTAATTTTATTGACTACTTTTTATTTTAACTATATGTTCTTACATGCTGCAGTCATAATGTACTGTAATGATATTAATATTTTATAGAATCTGTATTTATAGTTCTTTATTTAGAAACAATGCAGTAGGTCTGCAGATCTTTGAATCCTTCTGGAATGGTGCCCTCCAAATAATGATAAATTACTTGTGCAGTATGCCATTTGCTAATTATATCCATGATTTACTGCAGAGCAAGACTTAAATCATTCATTTCAGTCTTGCGTAACAGTGCCATAAAATTTTTAGGTTTAAAAATGGTTTCCATGTGTATAATTTAAACAAATTTTAGAGCAATTGTATACACAAAATATTGCAACCATCCATTTGTTACATTCTTTGTCTCTCTTTTTTTTAAACTTGTACTTTTAATGATTACTGTGGTTGAAACTGTTATGCTTCATTTTCATAATCATAGCTTTTAATTCTACAACAGTTTTCTACATGTTAGATTAAGAAAAAGATAGCTAATTGTGTGTAGATAGCATGTCATTCCCAAATAGCCCCACATGCTGGAAGCCCCTTTTAGAAATGTTCACTTTATGAAATTAGCCTTCAATTAAAGACATTTCTTTTTAAAAAATGAATTATTAACTGTAAGACCTTTTTGTTTTCAATCAGCTAACGTTGTTTTCTTTTTTTCACTCAACCATGCACCAAAGTGCAGTAAACTCTCTCTCTTTTTATTTGTCTTTTGATACTTCCATACAGGTGAGAAACCTTACAAGTGTCCTCATTGTGATTATGCTGGTACGCAGTCCGCATCCCTGAAATACCACCTGGAGCGGCATCATCGGGAGCGACAGAACGGAGCAGGGCCACTCCCGGGGCAGACTGCAAGTCAAGAACACAAAGATGAAACATCGAGTAAAAGTTCTGTGTTTATTAGACCAGATATACTGAGAGGAGCCTTCAAGGGGCTTCCTGGTATTGATTTCCGGAGTGGCATGGTCCCGCAGCAGTGGACATCAGGAATGCTTTCTTCTGGAGATCAGCAAGGACAAGCAGCTGGCATGTCATCTGAGGTATCTTCAGAAAATATGAAGGGTTCAGACATATCTTCCAAAGGAACACACTTCTCTGAACTTGGCCGTGCTTATCAGAACGTGGTTGGGAATGGTGTGAACTTCCAAGGGTCTTTGCAGGCTTTCATGGACAACTTTGTCCTAAGCTCCTTGAAGAAAGAAAAAGAAATGAAGGATAAAGCCCTATCAGATCCTCTTTCAGCAAAAGCTCATGGCTCAGATGGTTGCGAGGAAAAGATAAATAGCAAGTCTTCACAGCGAAAAAATGAAAAGTCACAATACGAACCTCTTGACTTATCCATAAGGCCAGATGCAGCCTCCCTCCCTGGTTCATCTGTTACTGTGCAAGACAATATTGCTTGGCATGGCTGCTTGTTCTGTTCCTTCACAACTTCGTCTATGGAGCTAATGGCTCTGCACCTGCAGGCCAATCACTTGGGCAAGGCTAAACGTAAAGACAACCTCCTAGGGAGCAGCAAAGACCAATCTAGAGAAGCTTCAGCCTCACTTAACAAAGTGAGCTTGCTTCCCTCTTCAGTGCAGTCCAGCAAAGAGGCTGTAGTTTCAAACATGCTTAGCCAGCTGGACTCAGCTTCAGAGAAAATGACCCAAGGACAAAATAAAGAAACTCTGGGAGAGCAAAAGAACCCTGCCTGGCCCAGCCACCTGGAGTCTACCTTTTGTAACTTTACAACAGACTTCTATAAGCAGTTTGGTGTTTATCCTGGTGTTATTGGCACAGGAGCACAAAATTCTTGCACCGGTAATGAATCTGAAGTAAAAACACAATCTGAAGATGACCAAAATATTTTGCTCTCTGACTCTGTAAATAAAAGTGCTACTGACGACCTTTCTGACATAGCTTCATCTGAGGATATGGAATCTTCCAAGGAGGAAAACATTGAAGATGAGGACATTGAAACAGAACCAGAAATTATGAATAAGCAGTTGTCTGCCCTAAATAAGGAAAGCGGTGAAGGAGGCGACAATATACCAAGTGCCGTCACCTCGCAGTCCACGCAAGGGCTCGTGTCTCCGCTGGCGCAAGCTGCAGAAAAGCAGTGGCACAGTCAGAGTCTTCTGTCCTCCCACGAAACTGCACAAGGAGTGATGAAACCCGACCAAGTTCAGGGTCCGCAGGTCCTGGAGAAGCAGATGAACATGTTGTCAGTCCTAAGAGCTTACAGCTCTGATGGCTTAGCAGCCTTTAATGGACTTGCAAGTAGCACAGCAACTAGTGGATGTATCAAGAGACCTGACTTGTGTGGTAAGTTTTAGATCTTCTTTTAGACCATTTCAGAAAACACTTGTGCAGAACCATGAAGCTGCTCTTGAAATATACTTAGTCATGTTTGTTAGTAATACTTTTTTTTTTTTAATGTTAAACCCAGTGGGCCAAATTCTAGTCTTATATGTGGTCTACTCCATTGAAATCAGCAGTGCTGCATGCATATACTCATACAGGATTTTAGAAAGAACTTGCTTTTTAAATTAGAGTAGCAGCAATATAGACTATCTGTGCTAGTGGCATCTGAAGGGGATACTTACTGCTTTAGCCTACTCAAAGGAGGAAAAAGTTTCAAAAAATTTACATGGTAACTTGCAAACTTTTCAGTATTGTGATATAAGTAAGAACACAAGAAAAACACTGGATGCTTTGCCAAGCAAACCTTGCTTTCTCTCTCTCTTTCTTTCTCTTTGCCTTTTTTTTTTTTTTTTTTGCTTTGAATTCAGGTGCATTCAGTTCCCACAATATTAATGAAATCAAAGGCCAAGTGGATGGAATGCTTCCACTTGTAGTGAGGAGTCATTTTTTTTTCTTTTTTCTCCCTGCGCCCCCCCTTTTAATTACATTTTTGTGATTTGTTTCAATGGCACACACACAGCGGTTGCCTTTGACCATTCTCACTGTTCTAACTCGAGGTTGTACCAGTTTTGATGTGCCTGATTAAGAGCATGCCTCCTAGTAATTAACAAAAACCTACCAGACAAATGAAAACACCTCTCACCCTTATTAACCCCAGATTTACAAAATTGCAATCTTACTTCCTCATATCACACATTATATTTGATAAAATTGAAAGTTAAATCCATTTAAAACAAATGAGATTGAGGATTTTTCAATTTTATCTCCAGTTTTGTAAGCATAGTTCTTGTTGGAGAAATATTTTGGAGTGTAAATCCCTTGAAAAGAAGTACCAGTTTAAAAAGCAGAGTCAGCAAAGGCCACAAAAAATCAGTAATACTCTTGTTTCACTTAACCTTCAAACTAATCAGAAAACTCATTGTCAGAGCTGAACATGCAGAATAAAATGAATTCAAATTAAAAAAAAAAAAGGAAAAGAAAAAAATAATCAACAGTAATAAAGCCTGACAGTTTAAAATGTAGCCCTAAATCTGCAAATACTTGGGATGGTTACCCTGTTTAACTTAAGGTTAGCAGGAGGTTTGGTCACCTTTACTAGGAAAGGATGTGTTTAAGCCAGATCAGGAGTTAGACTTGGTAAAAAAGCATGGGCTGTTGAGGACACATAGCCCCTCCTTAGGCCTCTCTATCTGCTAAAGCCGAATCACCAGTCCCCGTGTTTGCACGGCCTCCCCTAAAATTTCTGCTTGTTAATTCACTGAGAACTAAAAGAGCTGGAAATATTTAAAGATTCTTCAAAATCAGTTGGTAGATTCCTGGCATTTTGAAACCAGTGGATAGCTGCATTTAGTTTGCAGCTGGCAAAATCCTGCCTGGAGTTCTTTTTTGCTCTGTACTCATGGAATATAGTCAGTTAGTTACAAAAACAGAAAAATATGGCAGAGAAACAGCTATTTAAAACAAGTGAAAAAAAAAACTAATATGAGTTGTTCTGTTTAAAATACCTATATACTTCTTCCCAGACATAAGATTTTTAAAATGATAACAAAAATATCCTCAAAAATTATTGAAATGAGGTCCAGTTACCTCCTTTTTTATTTTGTTTTGTTTTATCTTCCAATCAATTCAACAGACATTTTATGATGACTGAGTTTTTATGAATTTAAAGACCATATCGCTTTCACAAGCTCTGCCCAGTGATAATGCATTCAATTAGAAATATGAAAAAAAAAACACAGAAGCTTGTCTGTTCTACTTTTTAAGCCATTTTTAATGGAAAATGCAGTGCGAGTCCTCCTTTCTCCCCCTCCAAAAATAGCATTTTAAAATTCTTAACCGACATTTTATTGAGCATTTGCAGAACATATGTATTAATGCTGACTGTTTAAATATATTATTTCATTTTTTCTCGGTATCTTACAGGAAAAATGGATGAGTCAAGCCCAGTGTCAGGAGTTCTTATTTATTTGGTTGGGTTAGATACCACCCACTGGAAAGTAGGGTTTTGGGGGAGTTTTCATTTTCTCAGTGACATTTTGTACTGTGAAATCACACTCCATCTGTGCATGCCAGTGTGGGGAATCTCACCTGATGTCTCTGCGCTCGCAGATCAGCCAGCAGGAGCGCTCCGTTAATTTATTAGCTTTCCCTCTTGCACAAAGAGCATGACCCCCGTAATGGATCCCTTTGTCCCTCCAACTGCTTGAGAGATCAGAAAGCCTCAGACCCATCTCCAGGACCCAGTTCCAGGGCATGATTCCTGTGCTCTTTTGTATTTTGGGAGACTCTGTGCATTTGCCTTTCTTTTTGCGACCAACGACATGTGGTTGTTGACATTTCAAGAGAGCGCTGATACACTTGATATACTCCTTGCACAGTCAAGATAGCAAGGCCTGATGCTCTTTCCACAATCAGAATAGAGTTGAAATAAAACTGAAATAAAATATCTCAGCTTCAGTTAGCTGAGATTACATCTTTGATTGGCCACACTAATTAAGTTATATTTCTGACTGTAGAAAAACAAGCTGGGGTTTTCAATGATCCATATGGTCAATCTCACTTTTAGCTGGCAGATTTTACCTTGAGATTATGGGTCAATTTCTAAGCACAAATCTTGGCATAAAAAGGCTTAATTTCTAGAGAGAATTCCACCAACACATATTGTTGTTTTGAAAAGTCGCCCCAACATAAGGGAAGAAGTGACAGTTTCTCTATATGTAAAATCAGAGAGACTGATGATGTACATGCACATAATTCATTTATGTTTCTATTACGCTTAAGGCTGTAGGAATGAAAGGCACAATTAGGAAGGAAAGAACCATAATTATTGTATGATATAGAAACTTCCATTTCAAAATGCCACTGAGAAAAATCACTTTTTTTTTATAATATTTCTCCTTTACATACATAGCAGAATAGGAAAGAGCAGAAGGAAAGAATTCCCTTGTTTGATGAACTTAGGGTTACTCCTAACCTTTTAAATGTACCTGCATTTGGTTTTGGAGTCTTAGGTGGCTCTTCCTAAGAGATGAATGTAATTAATGTTAATCCCTGCTACCACACAATTTCTGGGCGCAAGGCCGTGTCTTCCAGAGCTCAGTGGGGAGCAGAGGTGCAGGGTGAAGGCTCCCTCTCTTTGTAGCTGTCTGGGAACATCCAAGTATTCTGCTTTCAGATCCCTTTGTTTGAGAAGTCCTAGTCGTCCTGTGAAATTTGGTCCTACTTTGTATTTAAGGACTAGATCTGTTTTCCTTACCATTTATGCTCTTCTCTTTCTCTGCCTTTCTTCCATATATGTGCAGTTATCTTGCAATAATGCTCTGCCTCCTGTTCCAAGTCACTAATTTACACAAGATTTTTACAGTGTTTATTTATGCCAAGACCCTTTCCTTTCTCTTCACCCCTTTAAATCTTTTTGCTTTGTGTCTAAAATGGTAGAATATCCCCACTTGCATTTTCTGCTTGGGATGTACCTAAGCTTTCAAAGAACAGCTGGTGGACTGCAGAGCTGTTGGCCAGAGATGGTACGAGGCATTAACTGGTTGCTTAATGGGTTAGTGCTATGGAAGTCACACTTAATGATGTCCAAAAACATTTCTTCCATGTTGTCTTTATAAATCTAATTTGCTTCCATTCATGCTTGCTTTCCTCTGCAATTAGTGCTGCTCCCTCCTGCCTAGCTCCACCCCATTATAACTTTCTTCACTGGGTGAAAATAGAGACGGGCCCTTCTTACGTTTAGCAGCAGTGTTTAGGGTCTGGTCCTGTCACGTGCTGAGCACTGACACTTCACATCAGAGCAGAAAGTGCTCGGAGTGGCACGGCAGGACTGCAGCGAACGGCTGCGGCTCCCAGAAATACCTTCCAACTGCGGCACTGCCGCACAGACAAGAGGGCTGGGCAAGGGGAAGATAGATTGTGGCACATTATTACAGCTTTATTGTCGCATAATTATAGTGCTCTACCCCAATGTTTAAATAGTGAATTTAGTCATTGTAAATTGCTTATTGCCACAGGTGTCAAACCCAAAAAGATTCCAGTGCTCGCCCCTTCAGAATTAGCACCCACATATAAAATGGAAAAAAAAAAAAGATTTTTAATTGTTTGTGGTCAGTTTCCTTGAATCGTTATTGTAGCTCTTTTAAAATGTAAAATCCATATTAAG
Organism: Tinamus guttatus; assembly: GCF_059628265.1. Classification (NCBI taxonomy): domain Eukaryota; kingdom Metazoa; phylum Chordata; class Aves; order Tinamiformes; family Tinamidae; genus Tinamus; species Tinamus guttatus. The sequence continues at coordinate 2,237,338 of NW_028289208.1, read as the reverse complement.
CAGAAGCAAAAGGCCTGATACATTCCAAGCTTCTAGGATAGCCAGGAGATAGCGAGAGTCATCTTTATTGCAGCAAATTCTAGTACACTTGCCCATTTAAACTATCTTGTAAGGCACTTAGGCAACAGAAAATGTTGCCCCAATCTGCACTTGAAAGAGCAACCAGAATATTCTTTTCCTTCAAGACAGAAAGAAATGCTACCCGGGTTTTAGTGCAGGCTTTTTCTTTCCCCCCATTATGGTGATTTTGAAGAGGTTTCTTTAGTTTGTTAGCACTTTGAAGGCTTGCTTTTAGTTTCAGAACTGTACTGCCGAATGTGAGATCAGACCCTCGGCCTCGGTTAGGCTTCAGCTGCACTTCTGGATGTTGTAATGCCATTTGCATGGCAATATCAAACCAAACTCATATGGCTTGCTTCCTTTTTTTAATTAACTGGGAATGCCAGTGATCCAGTGAAGTTTGTGTTGCTGGATAAAAGGGCTGGTCTGTGAATAGCATTGTATTTGCCAAATGGTTCGCTAGTCATTTCAGTACAAACAAATGGATGGTGTCTGTAAGTCTGCAAACACTGTTGACATTTAGCCTTGTTTATGTTACTTTCCTTTTGCTGCATATTTTTGGCTAGAAAAGATACTGTCTGAATCAACAGTCACTTCCTAAGTAGAAGCTAAGGACCCAGTCCTGCATCCCTCATTCTTGATGAGTGGGACTGCTTATGTGACTAAGGGTTGCAGAACCAGGTCCTGTGTTTGACTTTAAATTTCATAGCTGCATTCATGTAACTTAATTTGATAATACTTTGTTGTAGCAGCAAATTAATCTGGTGATGAGCTCGGTACCAGTGTTTTGTTTACTGGCGAAAACTCTTATTTCCCAACATTTTGCATATCGCAGCGTGACAGCCCCCTTCCATTTACGTTTCTGGACGTTTCCTCCTCAAATCCCCGGCGGCGCTCCCGTGTCCGCAGCGGGAGCCCTCGGGATGCGCCGCCATTCCCGACACCGCTGGGCAACCCCAGCACAGAAAGGCTCTGCCGTTCTTTGCAGAGACAAAATAACCACGGGAGCTTAGAGCTGGAGGATCTCGCTCCAAGCTTCAGCTCCTAAACACTATATTCTTATTGTTTTGCTCATATCCGGGTCACACTGAAATTATAATTTAGGATTAGGCAGAGGCATGAAGATGTTTCCAGATCTTTCCAAAGTGAGACAATGCTCTGGTTTGTGTTTGGGTTCAGGAACATACATTCTTGTGCCCGAGGTATAATATTTCCTGGAACTACTCATAAACACAAACAATTTAGACATCCTTGTAAGTCAAAACTAAGTGTACAATTAATACCTATTACGAGGCCAATTTTAAACAATTAATTTGACAGCAATTATAATTTTATTTTACAGGCTTTCAGAAATAAATAACCAAATTCATCTTTGTAATTTAAGGAACTTGGAATATCTTTATGCAGAGATGATCTTGTTATGCACAGTATTGCATATCTGGAATATCTGGGGTTTTCTCCCTGTACCTAGGTAATTGTAGTACCAAGGATAAATAATTATCTGAGGCTTATTAATTGTTTCAGCAAAGACAAAAATTATATACCTTAAGTGTAAGCATTAATATATGTATACACAATACATCCGCAATATATAACAAACCATCATAATAGTGCAAAAATAGAGGTCTTGAATATGTTCTGTTATTTATGTGTTTGGCAAGCTTAGGGAATGGACTTTAGTATGAGTGAAAATTCTCTTAACATTTTTAAGGTTATTTATTGTCATTTCTATTTGAGTTTTTAATGGTCCTGTATTTTGTAATGCTTTAGCAGGAAAAATACTGTAGTTATCTTTTTTCATATTCTTTAAGCAATATTTCTAGCTTAATATATTGTGCCAGGTTTTCCAATATTAACCAAGAAAGACAGTAAAATTCAATGAACAGCACTCTGACATCCACAATTTAAAACCTGTGATTGAAGTGAAATGTGTAAACTTCTAGTGGGTTATCATGTGCTTTGGAATAGAGTATTGTTGGAAGTAATTAGAAAATATATTAAGGTTTCCTGGTAATGAAGGTATGTAAGTTTTAATAATTGTTGCTTTCTGAATAAGTGTCAAACTATATCTTTAAATGTATATGGAGTTACAAGTTAGGTCACTTCTGAATGGAATGTAAAACAATACTAAAATGCTTCAATAACTTATCTCAGTGTTGCTAATAAAAAGAAAGCTGTTAACCATTAGTGCAGTTTTGAGTCGTTTTGTTAATTCATTCAAAAAAAACTCTCTAAGAAACTGTTGAAGAATCTTTCGGTAGACCAAAGACCACTCCTACAATCGCAGTTTGTGCTTTGAGAGGCAAACTCTGCAAAGCAGCTTGTTGGCCTTTTAAGGATATTTATTAAAGATGTGGTCTGCAAAGAAGGGAGTGGTTTGTCGTGAGAAGAACGCAACACGTGGCTAGTGAGGTGTGTAGCGGGACGTTAGGCTTCCCCCTCTGACACAGGAAAGGCCGCGGGACCGTGGGACCTCATTCACCTCTGTCACTAGCGAAACCCAGAAGAGAGTTTTTGGAGGCCATTGGGTTGAAAAAAAGGGTTACCCTGGGTGGACTAAGTGTGTAAATATTAGTGGACTGGGTTCCTGGCCAGGGTGTTCGGGTCCAGGCCTGCCGCTGGGAATGTAGCCTTAGCGAGTGATGGATGTACAGCACCTCCCTCCAAGGAGAGGTACCACGAGCTGGCGCAATGATCTTTCTTGGTTAATCTTGCTTTGTCTTATATTAAGCTGCAGTCCTCAATACTACAGCTAGTCCTTAAGTATTATTCTTATTCCCCGTGCAAAGAGTACGTAATGTGTGTCCCTAGTCTAGCCCGGCCCTCAGAGACCCACAGGATTCACCTGAGGTAACGCAAGCGAAAGATGACAAGAAACCAGTTGTCCCAGTTGCAGTAGCCTCCGTCAGGCCTATGGTAAGTGTTTCCAGGCCCGGACCCACACGTGGTGGCCTAATGCCCGGTGCACCCGTTAACATGCAGGCAAAGTTAAAGGAAAACACGACTAGGGCTCCCAGTGTCACATCTTCATTAGCGCTGTCACTTTTGAATAGCATATTGGCACTTTCTACTTATTCCACCAAAACACCATGAGTCAGGACCTGACATTTCAGTGTTCTGTGTCATACTGAGAAAAATCTGTAGTTCAGCAGTAGGACAATTATATTATTTTGGAAGGGCTAGAAATAATACAGCATTTGTGAGACAACTGTAACATTTATCCAGACTCAGTGTGAGATTGTTCTTCCTTTTATTTGGAGAGCACTTCCAAAAAAAGTATCAACTATGAGCAAAGAAAAAAGACAAGAAAAAGTGGCAATTATGAATCCATTTAACCCCCATAGGGTATAATCTCATCTTGTGCAATACCACTGGCTGTTAGATGCCTAAACTTCTATGCAGTGAGCTGTGAATGTAGTCCTTATTGTCCTGTGGGCAATATGACTAAGGAAAAAATATCTCCATAATACAATGGAACATTTGTCTGAACAGCATAACCTAAGGTCCATAACATCAAATCTAAAGTTGTAATTATACAGCTGCAGTCACACCACTCAAATGAAGGCTGTGTCAGCACTTGCATTGTATGAGAAATGCTGTTTTCAAGGGTTGATGAGTCATATGCAAAAAACATTTCTCACTAAACAATTGTTCTGGTTGTTCCAAAGTGGCATCTAGGTACAGGCCTTTCACCAGCGGGACATTCCCTGCCTCCTGGGATATGCCCTGCCGCAGCTTGGCGGTTCCCGTGGGCAGGGAACGTGTCCTTTCCAAGGAGGAAGCTCCCGCCCTTTGGGTTCTGCGCATTTTGATTATCGGCAAAACAGAAAGGAGTGTGAAAAATTCCAGGGCGGGTGAGGGCTTCGCTAACGAGGATTATAGTATGGTAAACTTCTTCCTGATAGGAAATTACTATTATTATTATTATTTTCTGATTTGTCATCAGCAGTGCTGATTTAAGTTCTCCAGTGTGAGCACAAGACTCCTGTCACTCTTCTGCTTTTCTCATATTTATTTAAATGGCCCCTCTCGGCCTAGCAGTGACTTTTCTTGCCAGTTGCAGCAGTCCTGGGTTTGCAGGCAGCGAGCGAGCAGGAAGGGGGTTTATTCACCGTAGCCCCATGGCGGTGAAACAGCAGCTCATGCGTCCCGCAAGCGTGACCATGAAGGAAATGCTCCTAGGGCCTAGGAACGAACGCCAGAAACCCCGGCAGCCTTCCTGCCACGTGTTGCTTCTCGACGCGCGCGCTGCACGCGCGCGACCGGAGCCCTCCCGTGGGTCTGGGGCAGCAGGTGCCCCGCAGGCCGCCCCGTCCCAGGGCCAAGCGTGGGCGCTCTGAGCCCTCGAGGGGCAGCTCTGCAGCGCCGGCCCGCACAGACCCCGCTTTGTGCCGCTGCCGAGTGTCACGCTGGGCATCAGAGAGCCAATTGTTCCTTAATTATCTCTTACTGAAGGAAAAACCCAAGACGTGTCGGGGTATGTCTACGACTCCAGCGGAACACAAGGCTTTTAAATAAGATTCGAGGAGGGGAGCTAACGTGCAGAGAGGGACAGACTTCACTACTAAAGCCGGCCTAACAGTGGTTCACTTGCTGGCCACAGGAAATAAAATCCCTAAGTTTTCTGCTTTGGAGTCTCTATTGTGTAATGGGAAATAATAGTACTTATCTCCCTGGTAGGAGTGCTGTGAGGATAAATGAATTAATTAATGTTTGTAAAGTACTTTGAAGATGAAGAACATTATATAAGTCCTTAGCCTATAAATGCTTCCTCCTCTGACATAACTACAGTGGCTATAAAAATTTATTGGTGAAAATAAACACATATTGGAAATACGTGTTGGATACATACACTGTTCCTACATCCCGCAGCGTTCCCGAACACGGCTTGCTCAGCAGCACGCTGCCGTGGAGCCTGTGCCCACATTTGCCCTCAGTTCAAGCCAAAAGGCAGGTGCTCAGGAGCTCTCAGCACCTGCAGGAGCTTCCCGATGTGCCGCCCAAAACGTCTTTCAACCATATCCATGAATTCCGACCTCAGGGCTCTTGTAACAAGTGCCAGCAGGGCAGAACGGCCAGATTCGAATCTTGACCATGGCCACAGCACTCCAGCCCCAGCCACGTAGCCAGAGCCCCCGCAGCGCGGGGCGGAGGCGGCGGAGGCTCCGGAGCCCCTTGGGGATGCTGAGGCCGCGGGGCGGCGAGGCCGCGCGGGGCTCCCTATGGGGCAGAGCCGCTCTGCGCTCCGTGTGTCTGTGCTCCTCGTGTCCCCCCCTCCTTTCGGTGTCACCGTCACTCTCCGAGCTGCGTTCGCCTGGAAGCAGATGGCCAGAGCGGGCTGTGCAGGTCCTGGGGTTCTTACTCATGCGCTCTGAGCTGGTGGCTGAATTGGCTGGTGCATGGATTTTAATTGAATGGCAGTGAGTTCAAATCACTGCATGTAATTTAAAATTTGTATCCCCTGCTTTTCACGTTACTATCCTAGCTTAGTTCTTTTTGCCTTTCTTTTTATTTGTTTGTTTTGTTTTGTTTTAAGCCAGGAAGTGCATTTGATCCAGAACATTTCACATGCATAACAAGGCATGTTAAGAGGATGCAGGGAAAGAAAACCAGCACTTCAGCCATATAGAGATGTGACATTTATCAAGAGAGACATGTAAGAAAAGGTTTGTGCATTGAAATGAACAAGTTAAAGACGAAATTCAGGATTACTCTAGGGCTTTCCTCAATTCACAGCTGCCACATAGATCAGTTTATGAACCTTAGGAGAAAGGACCACATTAGCCCTAATTGTGTCGTGTTTCACTTGTCCCCCGTTCGGCCAACCCCGCCGCAGCCTGCGTGCTTTGCTTTGCTCCCAAGCCCCTTCGGAGGGGGAGTTTGTTGCGGTTGAGGCCGGTGCTCGCGGTGCCGCGGTGCCGCGGGCAGGTGCGAGGCTCGCGCGCGTGCCCGGCTCCCCCCTGCAGCCGGGAGCCCCCCTGCGCAGGGAGCCACGAGGGCCACGGCTTCTGCCAGGCCAAGTGCACCCGTGCCCCGAGGTGCCAGAACAACCCGCCGTCAGCTGGACGTCCCTGAATCCCTGGCACCAAAGAAACACCCAGCTGGGCTTCCAGTTCTCACACCCCCCTAGCAAGAGGATGGTTTGATAACTGAAAGGTTTATGGGTGTATTCACTAATCGTTATATAACTGTACATCGGGGGAAAGAAACAACCAGAAAAGCTTTCCCAAAGGATGGAGGTGGGAATCCCATTAACGTGACGGCTCCCTCTTTAGTTGCCGAAATGATTGACAGCTGGATAAGGTCAGAACATGAAAACCAAACCGTGGGGGACAGAGCGGGGAGGGGAGGGGGCCCAATCAGCTGAATAAAAAAACGAGTGTCAGTGCTGGGGAAGGAGAAAACCGGCACTCCCACCAGAAAAATCCTCCCCTCTGCTCCCCTACTGTTTGTTTGGGGAAAATGCTGCAGCTTAATCAGAATTATTTACAAGATAATGGTCCATTGTTTGTAGTAAGACAGATGCTGTCTGTGGGAATTTGGTGTTTTATGCTCTGTGCTTTACAGTGCCATTGCTGTGTACAGATGGGATCACAGTGGTATTGTTGTTATCCATTTTTTGGAAATTTGGAGGATCCTTACATTGAAAGGAGGCTCCTTGAATAGGAAAAAAAAAAAAAAAGAGTTCTTGGGTCCAGAACTGGGATTTCTTTTAAGGTAGAATTGCAAAGTCACATGTTTGATTGGAAAGAAGAAGAAAAGGTGGAAGCACTTTGCTTTGGACATAGCAAATGAGGATAAGGGGTTCCTAGGTTAACTTAATTTGGTGGAGATAGATGTGTATGCAAGATTGCTGTTCTCTCTATGGACGGGTCCAGGGTGTTCTTCCAAACGTGAGGGGATGAGCTCTGCTGGGATCTGCTGGTGCCTGGCAGAATCAGCTGATGAAGCACTGGTGTGAGCAATGCACAAACCCCTCCTGCACGCGAGAGCTGGGCTGGCCTGCTGGGCGCCCTGGCTGCGTGACCGCGCTGCGGCGCTGCCCACCGTCCAGCCATGATGCCACTCAGCACACTGAGCACTTCACTGCCACTAGAAAATGTGACCTCGGCAATTTTATGGGTGAAGCTGCAGGAAAGGAGAACCGGGTTTTTACTGAGTGAAGGGAGCTCCGGTGAGGCCAGGGGTGAGGGCAGCACCCATCAGAGCTGGCACCCGGCAGCTCCTCCAGCTCCTGTCCCAGCAAAGCCCTGAGAGCAGCCGCGTGCAAAGCCCCACTGGGACATGCAGCAAAGAGCAGCCTGATGCAGGGCTCTGCTGGGCCCTCATCTGCACGTCCATGCCTGGGGCTCTCGAGCAAAATCTGCCTTTCCTTTCCCACCCCAGGCCTAATGCAAAACATCTAAGACGAGAGATTCCTCCTCAGGTCACTGCCCTTTGGATCAAGACCTGCAAGCCTTGTACATGTGTGTGCGCGCGTGTGTGTGTGTGTAACCACCTCTCCAAAACTTGGCTTTTTGTGTGAGATAGCTCATGGTACATCAGCAGAGGCCGGTGTGCACCAGAGTCAATCAGGAGACTACAAATCGCCCAAAAAGTTCCCAAGGGCATTTTGAACATCCACATCTGGTATTCCAAGATCTGATAGCTTTCAGGTAAAACAGAAACCAATGAACATAATCAAAATAATCAAGCTGTCTTCCCAGCACTGCAAAAAGTTTGAGTTTCCCAGGGAAAGCAGAGGGCCTGGGGAAGGGGCAGGGAAGAGAAGGTAAGGGAGGGGAAGGGAAGGGGGTGGCTCGTCTGCAGGCTTCATGGCATCGTGTTCCTCTCCCCTTCCCAACATTCTGCTGGGAGCCCGCCTGCCCGTGCAGAAATCGCTGCTGGAGCAGCCGGTGTCTGCCCTGTGGGCTCCATGTGCTGCAACAGGGAGCCCGAAGAGCATCAGACGAGAAGTGGAAACCACTGTCAAAGAAGAGAGACTTCTCTATTTTGCGAAAGGGGGAGTTTTCCAAGGATATCTGTGAGGAGTTAGAGATTGTAATTCCTGAGGCCTTAAGTCCTTTCCCTGTGATTGGGAATTTTTCTTCTCCATGTCTCCTTGCTATGAGATTTCTAAAGAGTGGACAACCTACTCCTTAACTAAAGTAAAACTCAGAACAGGCCGCCCTGCCCAGGGCAAAGGAAGGGCTCCTACTCACAGCAGCAGGTTGTAGGTCAGGCCCGTAAGCCTCCCTCAGAAATAATACTAGAACATTTTATGTTTTCCAAGCTTTTCCAGTAGAATCTTTGTAGGAAACCCTAAGTTTTTTTCCTCCAAGTCAGCATTTATTTGCAAAAATCTTAATTTTGCATTTTCTGACATTTAAACTTTTCAGCCTAATGTTCTAATAAGGATTCTGTCTGTCTGTCTAAATAAAGCTATGTTCTAATGAGGACACCATCCATCTCTCTTGATAGAGCTGTAACGACTTCCAGCTTCAGTGTAATTTTAACTATGCTTTTTTTTTTTCCCCACTCTCATCTCCCCACAGCTCTTTTTGGGGTGTAGATTATCCATTTTGAAACAAAGTTTTGGAGAATCTCATTTTGGATCAAATGACAGAGCTATTGTGTGAGCCTCTGCTTTCTCTGTGAAAAGGGGGATTTTGCTCACTCCCAGTAGTATGCTCAGTGCCTGCTTATTTGCAATTTCTGTTCATAAGACTGTGGGTTTTCATGCCAGCGATTTTCTGTTTGAGTTATTGGAGTAGGGAGGTTGTGGGAGCATGCCAGTGTCAAAGGTTGTCGCTTGAATGATAATTAATAACATTATCAGACTGATTATGTGTTTAGATGTCCAGAATCAGGAGTGAATTGAACTTGTTAAATTTAATTTCTACCTCAGAATATCTGACTGTTTTCCATGGCTCAGAGACTGGAGTGTTCATGAGGCTCACATTTGCATAAAGGACAAAACCGTGAATTTAAAAGGGCAACAACTAATGAGAATTGCTGAAATTCTTAGCTTCTGGCTTCTCGTGCAGGGCTTCTTGTATAGTATTGCTCACATTGCTCTCGCCAGGGAGAAGAAAGCATAGATTGGTTGCACGATAATGTTTATAGACCTTACTTTCATTGTGGCAGCCTCCGTCTGAAACGTCGAGTCATTTGAGATCGGAGATTATGTCTTTTAAGGTCTTGAAGAGCCGTTTCACATGCGACCGATTACCTCTGTCAGGGAAGGGAGAACTGGGTCCCACCTCAGTGGGTGGGATTTGAACTCATGCTTTCAGAGGTCAATAACAGGGTTTTTAGACCTTTGTGCCTCTTAGTCCCTTATAGCCAGACCTTTTCTGTTAAAACTGTTTAAATTACAAACCAGTAATAAAAGGATCATATGTGTTTCCCACTGAACAGGTTCTTTAAGGCTATTATGATAATTAAAAACATATGGTGCCTACACAAGTCAGAGGGAAACCACAGATGTACAAATTAGGTATTATATAAGGTTTTTCTTTTTTGCCCTTTTGAAAACAACAAGCTGCAGAAGTACAAAGACACAAAGATGGTGATTTTTGGAGAGGGTAGGTAGGTAGCATTTCGGCTTTTTAATCATGAAATATGCAAACCTCTTTTCCTATACTTAATCAGAGCAAACTCTCTCAAATACACAGGAAAAAAAAAACCATAGCATAAGACTGCAGTATTTATGGAAGGAATAAGGAAACACTTTGTTTCATACAAGTTATTGAAGACCAGGAAACCTTTTGCATTTTTTATGATGTTTCCCTGCACAGACACAGAGGATTATATTTATTAAATATTGAATTATATTGAAATTGGATTGATGCAGCCAAAGAAGGACATTTCTTTGTATTCCATTTTTTCTCCTTTTAAAAAAGGGAAATGTACTAATATTGATTGCGGCACAAGTAGTCATTTGTTTTAATTTAAAAATATAGGATTGATTTTGAGAAGGTGATAAATACTGCTAATAAAAAAATTCAAAATGGGGATTTATAATGATTCTCTGCTAAGTCAATGGTTTAGTGAGGCTAACTTATAATAAAAGTAGGAACATGCTGAACTATCCATAGCTAATGGGTTATTTGCCATTTGCTAGCACTGCAAACACTCATCGGTTTGCTGGGCCCCGCTACAAAACGTGAAATTTATGTCACCGAACTCTCCCTGCTCCTCCTTTTGCCCTTCTCCCGCTCAGCGGGGTGGCCGGGCTCGGGCGGTATCAGCAGCGCCTGACGCTGGCGGCGCTCGCAGCATCGCCGGGCCGCTGCCGCAGACGATCCGTGCCAATTGCTGGGATTCAGGGATTGCAATGGCTTTGCCATGCACATTCACGTTCTTCAGGAAAGAAACAAACCAGCAACCAGCCCAGGCCCTCAGCCCTGAGCGGGGCGGCAGCTCCGCGGCCTTCCCTGCCCTGTCAGCGGGGCTCCCGCAGGCCCCGCGTCCCCATCCCGGGGCCAACGGCCTTGCTTGCGCCTCGGCCTTTCTCCCAGCAGAGCAACACAGCTTGTTTTCCTCAGAAAGTTTTAAAAGACGGCAAGAAAACAGCATTTCTGCCCAGGAAGGGGCGAGGAGGAGGCCCCGCGCCGGCACGCGAGGCGCTGCCGGGGACGAGCTCTCCTTTTCGTGCGTGAGCGATAGCAAACTCCGTGCGTTTCGCATGTAGGTATTGCCGCTTTTACTGAGGTAAAATAACACCTTGTCACTCAGTGCAAATACCAATCACAAAATGAATTAATTGTAATAACTGTTGTCAGCAGCACAAAAGACTTGTTGCTTTCCTAAGCAGATTTCAGTGCCACTGATAACTAAATACAGAGGTTCCCGGCGGGCTTACTCAGTGCATGCAGTCAGAACATCACTTCATCTGTCTTCCTCTGCAGTTTGTTGTAAAAGTCCTGGAAACTGAGTTAAAACCTCTTGTCTTTTACATGTCATTAAGTAAACGCTTTTCCAGGGCTTAGGAAATTTTTCTTAAAATCACTAACATTTTTACTAGTCAATTAACACTTTTTTGTGGCAAATTTATTAAAGAATTAACAAGCTTGTAATAGTGTTGCTAGAATATGTGTATTCACCATATGCCTTGATGGACAGTTGTTTTCAGGGAAAGCATGGGAAGCTTTTTGCTATACGAAATACACTTTTGCTAGTGTTTTGTCTTTGGTAAGCCATTTTTATCCAACATGAGCACTGCTATCCCAATAGATGGCTGAAGTTTCCTTTTAAAAAGGAGGATGGAAAGAAAATTAGCCAAGAAAAGCAAAATTCTTTATTCTTTACTAACCACGAATTTATTCAAGCAAAGTTTGAGGAAGGGAAAAGAACTAATTAACTAATTTCACAAAGGAGCCTCAGTACAGCAGGAGCCAGTGCCAATATGCTACACTCATTTTACATGGCTGTTTAGCTTAATAATCAAAAATAGTATGGCATATCCTCTACGTTTTATTGCAAATGCTTGTATTTTCTTAAACAAACATACACTAATGTTTCAGTTTGAGGTGGCAATAAAGACCATTTTCAGAGAAATAAAAACCAATCAGGAGTGACCCACATAGGAATCCAGGGTCCATTTTGCAAACTTATCATAGAAACATAGAATCGTTAAGGTTGGCAGGGGACCTCTCGAGGTCATCTAGTCCAACCCCCCCTGCACACGCAGGGTCACCCAGAGCACGTGGCACAGGACTGTGTCCAAGCGGGTTTGAAGATCTCCAGAGAAGGAGACTCCACAACCTCTCTGGGCAGCCTGTTCCAGGGCTCTGGCACCCTCACTGATCAAAAAAAAAAATTCCTTAAGTTCCTGTGGAACTTTTGGTGTTTCAGTTTCTGGCCGTTTCCTCTAGCTCTGTCGGTGACCACCAGTGAAAAGAGGCCAGCACCATCCTCCTCACTGCCTCCCTTGAGGTACTTCTAGACACTGCTCAGGTCCCCTCTCAGCCTCCTCTTCTCCAGCTGAACAGGCCCAGCTCCCTCAGCCTCTCCTCATAGGGCAGATGTTCCAGGCCCCTGATCATCCTTGTGGCCCTGCACTGGACTCTCTCCAGCAGCTCCACATCCCTCTTGTCCTGTGGAGCCCAGAACTGGACACAATACTCCAGATGCGGCCTCACCAGGGCTGAGCAGAGGGGCAGGATCACCTCCCTCGACCTGCTAGAGATGCTCTTCTTAATGCACCCCAGGATCCCACTGGCCTTCTTGGCCACGAGGGCAACTGCTGCCTCATGGTCAACTTGTCGTCCACCATGACACCCAGGTCCTTCTCTGCACAGCTGCTCTCCAGTAGGTCAGTCCCCAGCCTGTACTGGTGTCTGGGGTTATTTCTCCCCAGGTGCAGGACCTTGCACTTGGCCTTGTTTTGACATAATGATCAGTAGATATATTAGCTCCTTCCCCTCTCTTCTCTTCAAGCCATGCCAACACGCTCCTGTACTTCCTGCCCTCCTCCCAGGCAGAGTCACTAACTCGGGTAGAATATATGGAAAATATTTTTCCATACATCTTTCTCCTGAATGGACATAAGCCAAGAAGCAGGGGGGGGTCACAGCCTTGGCTGGGTGCTCCCCACTTTTACCTGGATCTAGCTTTTTCTTTGGGGATCACCACTTTCTGGAATAGCTCATGTATCTCCTCAGCATGGGATTGCACTACTGAGGGGGGGAGGATTGTTAAGCCACAAACCTGGTTGGGTAGCGTATGACTCAGTGTAAGCAACAGTATGTTTATTCCCTCTGTTTTTTTCCTTTATTGTATAAAGCAAACACCCTGAATGTGCCAAAGTGATTTTTCCCTGGTGCCCTTGCCACAGCGAGAGGGCTCCCATATCCATGACAGTGCAACTGTGCTACAGCTTAAGCAATTTTATCTAAGCAGCCTTAGGCCAAGATCATGGCTGTTCTTGCATGGATGCACTGGGATATAGGAATGATAGTGCAAGGAATCCTCCCTTGCCCACGGCCTGTAGGCTTAGGAGCTAATCAGGCAGAAGTGTCTTCAGGAGGGTTAGCAAGGCCAGGTGCCTCCATGCAAACGGGTCAGGATGTGGCCTTGATCTGCACCTGGTGGCCATGGGAGGGGTGACGGTGGTGGGTATTTGTGTCGCAGAGCCCCACAGCAGTGCTGGTTTGCTGCACCCAGCATGTTGCACAGGATGTGCTCCTGCCAGGCTGGCAGCAGGGCCCTGAGGAGCAGCATTTCGGCCTGTGGACCTGTGTCCAGAAGGTTGGCTAGCGTTGCGTCCTCCTGTAGCTCCAGTGCTGTCGTGGAAAGGGTGTTTTGAGGGGCCTCCAGCATGCCTAACTTCTATCTCCGGGTGGATGTCCTTGCTGCTCTGCTGTGAGCACTTCTGTGGCTCTTCTGCAGGACTTTGGGGTGCTTTCAGGAAAACTCAATGCTGGAAGCTTTGGAGCCAGGCTGGGTATGGGCAGGGCGAATGGGACGGGAGGACACCCAAGTTCTGCCCGTGACTTGTCTGGGAGCCCGTGTTGCTCCGAGGGAGGGAGAGGAGCAGAGCTCTCTACCCATTCTCTGCTGTCCCCCCTCCACTCACCCGTTTATATGCTAGTAAATCTGGTTGAAAGATAGCAAATACTCCCAGCATCTCATATAACACGGGCGCTTGTGCTGACTGGTGCTCTTTGCTGCCGTGGCTCGGGGCTTCTCGCAGCCGTGCCTGGTGGCAGGGATGAGCCACAGAACTGAGGCTCGGGGTACGTTTTGTTGTCAAAAGGGCCGTTTTTTAAATTTGTTTCTCAGCCATTGTAATTCTGTGTTTTTCTGCTCTTCTTGGGGTGATTAACTGGGGAAAGAAGCATTTCTGCGTCCTGCACACCGCTCCTCTCCCTGCTTCTTGGCACTAGTTGCTAATCAAAACAGGACCGTGATAGCCAAGTGCCATTTGCAGAGCCAAGCCCAGAGCTAGACACACACGGTCCTTGTGATCAGGCGTTTTATTAATGTGAGGTCTAACTTGAGTTCAGTCACAGCATGGGCATCCTACGGTAAAGGTTCAACAATCTAATTCTGTAGCACTATGTTTTATTTAGCATGAAAATATTTCAGGGCATGAAAAGCGGTACTCACTCTGCTCGGGATCAATGTTTTGAAAGATTTCAGAAATACTATTAACTTTTTCATTCTTTCCAGATCAAGGGCACGTTAGCCTATCATTGCTTTTATTTTCTTTTTTTAATCAAAGGCTGTTTCTAAAGTTAAACAAACGCAAAATTGCAAATTAGAAAGCTTCTTGTGGTATTTATGTAATTCATAATTGTATAGTGCCAGAATATTCCAAGAGACATTTTGGGGAAATTTGTAAAATAAATGTGCTTCCTGGCAGAGACCTTGTATGCCAAGTTTTAGCCTGGGCTGCATTTTTACAGCTGAGTTATAAACCCCTGAAAAACAGGATTTATAATGGAAACGCTGACACAACCTTAACCATAGCAGTGCTATCTGGTGCTGCTATAATATACTGTAAGAAGAAATCAGTTCATTAGTTAGTTATAAACAAAGGACAGAGATAGTAAATTACAGTAGGTATTTCAGCAGTTTTCTATATATTTATGACACAAAAATATGCAGCTGCATTTTATTTCTTGAGACAGTATTTAAGGATTTCAGATTTAATACACATTAGTTTAGTTATGCACATCGTGCATTTCAGTCTTGCTGTTCCTTCTTGTAGTTTTATTCATGGTATTTTCTTCTTTCTCTGTTGCTCATTAGAAAAATGTTAAAAATCCATTTTCATCTGATTAATAATAAAGCTGATCACATGTAACCTAATTTTCATTCACTGCTGCCCCTGTCTGTGGAGTCATATACAAAGTGACCTTTGAATCACCACTGGGCCCATAAAGCACAATAAGCACCATTGTCCTGTCAAAAATTGAAGATGTTTTACATCATTACAAAATTTAATGTTCCATCTTTTCAAATGCACTACTTTTCAAAGGCCACATTCCAATTGAAGCTCATTAAAATCAGACTCAAGTTTCCTGTGGTGGGGATGAGAAAGAGTTTCTCATGCATTCGGAGTAATATGAATCACTCTTTTAAAACAGATATGGTTACATATTAGTTTTGAAAGGTACAGTAACTGCTGAGCCTCCACTGTCTGCAACAGTGAGGCTTTTGTACTTATAAATCTAATAACTGCCTCCTGATCCCTTGTACTTCATCCACACTGTATCCTATTTACTTATGAATAAATCAACTTTCTAAATAAAATTGTTGTTCAAAAGTTCAGGGGTTGAATTATAGGAGTCTCTGGCTCAAAGCTTCTATTAAGGTTTTAGCAGACATCTGTAAAACTCTTGTTAAAAATCAGTTTTTCTTTAAACTCCTTCTTGAATACATTAGATTTGAGGGACCAAATTCTTCTCTGGAGCAGTCCTCTAAAGTCTGTGGAGTTACGCAGATGGTGAATTTTCTTCCCAATCTGATGGAATATTTTCTCATAGTGTTTTCTTTATGAAGGACATGCAACTTTGGTAAACTGATCATGGGAATGGGCTGTGTGTGTGAGTGTGCTGGTGTCCTTGTACCATGTTGTATTCAGAGCTCTATTCAGAATATTGGAAATACTCTGATAGTCTGTGTGCATTATCAGAAGACTGGTTGCCTCCCTGTTCTTTTTTTGATGCAAGAGGGGCTGTCAAACTTCATAGAAAAAACAAAAACGTAAAAAAACCCTAAATCTAGGCTTTCTAACAGTTAACACTGCTCCACCGTATACACACATGCCTGAGTCTTGTGTGTATGGGCATGTATACTGATACCCTATATATAAAGCAGATGTATATAAATATTATTGCATATTTTGTTTACTACAGCTCTTACATGATCTCAGATTGCATGAAAAGAGTTTCATGTACTGGTCATGTGAGATATAAACTTTGCTTCAAAACACGCTGCATTGAATGTTTTATGAAGAAAAGAGACAAAAATGTATGGTGAATGCCATTTCCAACTGTTGACAGACCCTGAACATGTTTTCTGTAAGTTTATGATCATGAAAATACAGCTATAATTTGCCAGGCACTGTTGCAAGTGAGATAGAATGAGCAGGAATGTCAGTTTTTTATCAATATTGCATTAAGATGCTATTGCATTTTCAATATTCCGAGTATAGCTCATTAACATGGTATATTAGCATAATACCATGTGATAAAGTCAGGCATGCCGTTCTCACATTTTAGTTACAATGTTTTTAATGCTTTTAAGGTTGAAAAAGAACACGTACCATGTTCGAGGCCTGTGGATATCGAGCTATATGAATGGCAACTATTATAGAGATCAAGATATGGAATACCATATGCTAGTATTCCTACAGTATGCTGATATCCCATTAAGTATTGAGATTTTGCCAGTTACAGTTCCATCATGTTTCGAGTACACTATAGTATCATGGCAGATACTCTCTGAGCTCATATTCTGAGTTGTACTCTGTGTGCTGGGATAACACTGAGTGAAATACACTGGCTTTCCATGGCAATAGTAATCCTAACTTCATTAAATGCACAACTAGAAGGAGCTTCGGATGATTCATGAAAATACAAGTCACTGAGGGAGGACATTTCATCTAACCAGTTCTTAATTGTTGGTGCTCTGGCCTTCCCCTGCTTAGCTGTATCGTGTTTTCTGCATCGTTTTTAATCTCGGCTCTGGTCAAGGTTGTAATGGTTCCTTCATTTGTTATTAATAATTATTATTAGTATTCATGATTTTATTAACTGGGCCTCTCAGTGCCACCCCGGAGGAGCAGGTAGCTCGTTGGGAGGGCGTTTGTGCCGGTGCTGAGGAGCCCTGGAGGACCCGGCGAGGCTCCTGCTGCCCCGGCGCTGGGGCAGGGGCCGGGGCTGCTCGCGGGCTCTGGTCGGCAGGGACCTCTAGAGCTCATCTAGTCCAACCCCCCCCCTGCACACGCAGGGTCACCTAGAGCACGTGGCACAGGACTGCGTCCAAGCGGGTTTGAAGATCTCCAGAGAAGGAGACTCCACAACCTCTCTGGGCAGCCTGTTCCAGGGCTCTGGCACCCTCACTGTGAAAAAATTTTTCCTTAAGTTCCTGTGGAACTTTTGGTGCTTCAGTTTGTGGCCAATAAGTGACTGTAGCACACGGAATGAGTAGAGGATTATTGCTTAGAGACAAAACTTCAGTTCAATCAATCTATGTTTTTCTATCTAGGACAAAGCACTTATTTTCTGTGATATTTATATACTTTATTTGCCCCACTTAATTTTCCTAAGCAAAGTCTATAGACAGATGTCTCTCTTTGGAGCATCTTTGGATGTCTCTATTATTTCTCATTTAGAAGATTCTGCTGCCTAGAATGGCACCATTAAAAATTCAGTGTTTGCCCTCATCAGTAATTACTTTGAGGAGGAAATAGCATGTTATTGTATAGCAGGATACAGTGGTTACAGGCCTAAAGTGTGGCATGGCACTCTCTATATGCACACTGTTAACAACAGTCCTTCTGCATCTGCCTTAAGTCTGTGTTTTCCATCTTGTACATTTTCATAACAGTTAATGCAAAAGCAGCCTGGCAATTTCTTTTGGTTTTAATGGGCTTTTCCTTGGAAAACATAACTCCAGATATTGCATAAGCTTAGTTGGTAGTTGGTGCATTAACGGGGTCGGAAGAGGTGTTACGCCTGCAGAGAACGTATGAATAAAGTTCTCAAATTCCCTGATAGGCAGAAAAGTTTCCAGTGTTATGGATGGAGATTTATCCTGACGAGCAGAATACATTTCAACAAGAGCTTACTGAATATGTGATTTAAATGTCAGAAAAACAAGTGTTGGTATGCAAGCAGTACGGCTATTTCAGAGGAGGGGTGGTTTGCTCTGTACGAGTTGTTTCATGTAAAGAATTTTTGGCATGGTGTAGCATAGTGGGTAAGAATCAATGCTAAAATAGAGCAGAGTGGTCTGCGTGTGCATTTCAGGCTTAGGGATGGTTGTAGTTGTATGGGTGGAAGAGGAACTCAGAGGAAACCGAGCCTAACTTGAGCCTAACCTGCCTAACTTGAAAAGTAATAGCAGAAGTAATTTCATAACTACGGAAGCGATACATTTAAATATTGGTAGCTGAGATGCTCAGAGTATGCAGGTGTATTTTAATACCTGGGGTGCTGCGTTGTTAGGGCCCCCTTGCCGGGGAGCAGGCTAGCTCAGCTGCCGTTCCCAAACACCTCGTTTCAACGTGTTGTGTTCACTGTCCATGGTTATGGCCAGAAGTTATGAAGGTCAGAGCTGGCATGTTTTCTAATGGGTTCTGGGTCTGCAGGAGAGCATAAAGGCTGGAAAACTGGGCAGGACTTGCAAACTTGGCAACCACTACTGTAAATATAATGTAGCTGATGGGGAGAGGCTTCAGTGAGGGTTCAATATATGAAATGACGGCTGAACTGAGCTTTAAACCTAGGGCTACTGTGGAAAAATAGAGCAGGAGGGTATGTATGTGTGTATATATGTATATGTGCACTTAGGGCAGGTGGCAATTGTTCTGTAATATTACAAGGATAGAGCAGACATTTTATCACTCAAATTTTCTTTTTCATATCCAAATAGGAAGCTACAAAGTTGTGTGGCAATTAACTGAGGAGTGCTGTCGGGGTAGAAGCTGGGAGAAACAAGGATTTATTGAATGGCAAAAAATGTGACTTTCCAAAGGGGAAAAAAAATGGTTACATGCTTTTTCTCCAAGTATAAGAACATCCAGTTTAAATAGAGTATTCAATTTTTAATGAATTGGGCTCTTAGTGTCCTATGATCTATGGATGAAGAGCTAAAAAATGATAAATGTGCACACATAACTACTGGCATTATACATAACATAGTTCCTTTGGAAGATATTCATGTTTGTTTTTTCATTTTTCTGCTTAGATATTTTCTTGATCATGGGCATAAACTGGTAAATGATTTGCAGCGCTTCTAATCATTTTTGCAAACATTTGTACCTTTTTAAGCGAACCATGTTTTTACCTAAATGATCCTGCCTCTCTCCCACTCGTAGAAGAGTGCAGGGTTTTAGACTGATCTAATATGGGACAGTATTTAGCATTCAGTATTTCCTAGCCCAGGAAACATTATATAATAATCTATAATCAAAAACACTAAAAACCTGTTAACTGCTAAAGTCAGCTTCATTCTAACATTACAACTAAAACTCATTTATAAGTAAATGAAAGTCAAGAGGATTAAATTCAATTAAAATTACTTTGAAGTATGGGGGGAGAATGTTTCACGGTGATATAAATCAACATATTGTTATTGCCTTCTTTCCCTTATCCGTTAAGGGTCTCTAAAGCAAAATGTAGTCTAAATTATACACGGAGAACAAATAGAGAGAAAAGCACAAGCACGACCCAACGCAAATGAAGGGTTTGGGTGTACTTGGAGATGAATGGGGCTCCTTTCTGAGTGCTCTGCAAGCCAGAACTGTGCAGGGTTTCTCCCACTTGCAGCCTCCATACCTTTATTGAGAGCAATATAAATAGAAAGCCAATTAAAGTACATCTTTGTTGTAAAAAAAGTGAGAGACAAACACAAAACCAACACCATTTTAGTATACGTGCATTTTTTTCTGCAAGTATGATCTCAGCAGAGAAATTAACTTTAATAATCTATGGATTACAAGACGTATCAAACCTTCAAAGCGTTGCCGTGTTAGATCTATTCTCAAAAGGGTTTAAATTACTTTAATAGTTAATAGTAAGTGATATGACTCATTTTTCCAAGCAAATCACAATCGGTTGTCATTTGTTCAGCTGGTCTCCAAACCTCTTAATTGTGGCAAACAAATTCCCCGGTACCTCCTGAGCAGCTCCGGGCCGCGCGGCGCCCGCCGGCGGCGGCAGCTTTCCTGCCGGAGTTTGATGTGTGCGGATGCGCGAGGAGGCTGAGGCGAGGGCGAGGGAGGAAGCTGAGATGAGGGTGTCCGGGCTCAGCTGCCGTGGGGACACGGGCGCCTGTCCCCGCTGTCCATCGAGCTGCTGCTCTCCGGCACGCGCAGAGCGCTCGGAGCTCCAGCAGCAGGAGCCTGCCTGGGAATAGGGCCCAGTCCCCATAGAGGCCGCGGGTTGACACCGCGCACTGGCTGGAGCGCTCCCGCATGCCTCCTGCACCCCGAAACCGCGGGTTTTTGAGTGAAAACAAGGGAATTAGGGGGCTGCAAGAGAGGGCTGCTTTGCTTTTGGATTTCATTTTATTTTATTTTTAAGAAAGGATTTTGAAGAGGTAGAAAAATTTCTCTCTAATAGGGATCAGGCTATAGAAAACATCATAAAAAAAAACTTACAGAACTGAATGGCAAATTAAAGCTGTTAAAATATTTTAAATCGTCTCTTCAAAATCTGCAGAAAGTATAGACAGCTCGCTGTTTAATGCTTGTGCAAAATAGGTGGAAGCATTACCGCTCGCGTTTTGTTTTCGGTTCCTGAGCCCTTATTAGGAGCCTGCAAAGTCGGCTGCGAAACAGATTGTTTCTAATCTTGTTCCTTGGCAGCTACGTCGCAGCGAGAATTTGTTTTGTTTTAAAATAATGATCTATATTTTCGTCTTTCAACTCCAGCCGGCTTTTTGCCCTGAATCCTTGCAGTGTGTGGCTGTTACACAGGCCCCGGCGCAGCTCCCGCCGGGCACGGGAGCCTCCGCGGCCGCTCCGCGTGGCGCAGGGCCTCGTGCTCACCCCGTTGCGCAGGTGCATTAATACAGTTCGTTTAAGAATGCTTTTGCTTTTCGTGTTTATGATGAACGACTTTTCTCCCCGCCCCAATGAAACCCTCCTGAGTGCACCAGGACCAGGCTGGAAGCACCGACCCCGCTTCGTTAGGGCACCGCAGTCTGTAGGTGATGCCTTTCTGCTGCATCCGAGAACGTTCTAGGCTTCCCAGAGACCACGAACCTCTGCAGTTTTGCTGTTGCATTCGCTTGGCAAGTGTTAATGTAGGTTTGCTGCACCTTGAAAATCATTTGAATATTTTTAAATTTACGTATTTATTTTCATAGTAAAATTAAAGCACTATTGTCTTGCAACTAACCCTACTTGTTCCAAGCCTCAAAAAGAAAATCTCGAATATGATAACCTTTATTTATAGATGGCAATAAGCATATTTAGCAATTTTATTATTCATGACCCTTGCACTAAATATCATAATCAGAATACAGATGTGTGAGATAATTTCTATGTGCAAGTCACTGAAGTAATTCTTGTAAAATAAAAATAGCATTGTATTCAGAGAAATAATATGTCCATATTTAATAAATGTGTCTTAGTACAAACAAAGAGACCACACAGTGGCTTTTTGAAAAGTCTTGCATTTGTAACAAGCTACATGAGCAGAAACAAAACCCTAAAATGTGATCTTTTTGTGTTCACTTTTATTTTCTGTTGCATGCTTATATTTTTCCATATATAGTCCTTATATTTTATTACAAAGAGGAAGCAGGCTGCCGTATCCTCTGTGTGAGCATATAATCAGTAATAGTGCAATTTGCTGAACCGGTTACTCCCAAGAAGTTAAACCCCATCCTTCGTTAGTACCGACTTTACTTGCGTCTGTAGTAAAGATGCAGATTATCAGATAAACATCATATTCAGACTTCGCTCACTAATTGACTGAACAAGAATCGGTCACACTTTATGTACCATTCCATAATGGATTTTCATGTTTGTGAACCCTAACTGGCTGTGGAAATGGAAAGCAAGTGTCGCATAATCACAAATAACTTCTTTTTTTTTTTTTTTTTGGCTAAGAAGAAAATATCAACTTTTTTTCCTCCATCCCAGTTTGTAACAGGTTCATCATTACAGACAGGTGAGGAATGGTCACCTAGTGGTCATATCATCCATCGTGCTACTGTTTAGAGAATTTTAAAAATGATTGCTAAATATAACGTTTTTCAGTTAGATGCTACATGAATAATTGATTTGGCAAAGTGATAGTGAAAAACACAGGTATAATTATGAAACTTTTTTTGTCAGAGGTTTTTCAGAAGATATGCTACTTACTGAGTATCTGACTAGCACCATATTAGGTTAGGCTTCTTTTTACTTGTATATCTGAAGCAGAAGCTCTCATTAAGCATATTGTAAAAGGATCCTTTTATGAAAATGCTATCAAGTATTTATAACTACAGCACTGAAGATCAGAGGGAGATATTGTTTAAAATTTGTACAACATAAAACTGGTCAGAAATATCAACATCAATCAGTGTCAAAATTAAAAGTGACTTGAATTTGTTTTCTTTTAAAATCCTTTTTATTTTTGTTGAGTGGCTTATAATAAGCACACACTCATTTTGACAATCTTATTTGCTGGCCCCACATTGCAATAAATCATAACTACGCTGGAACTAAAAAGGAGAATGTGGAGGCTACTGAAGTAACACAGAAAAGCCCGACCAAAGAAGAAATCAAACATCCTCCCAGTAGTATGTGCAAAATAAGAACCCTTTTTTCACCTGAACAGTCTTGTTGCAAATATGGAAATAGGAGAAATGTCCATGAACCTCTCACTTTGAATTATCAGTCCTAATACTTGGGCTTTTTGAGAGGAAAAAAAGCATCCCAGGCTGGATTAAGGGTTATTAGTCGCTCCCAAGGCTGAGTAAGAGAAGTGTGACTGTGTATTACACAACTGGGCGCTTCTTTCCATGCTGTATACAGAGAGATTATCTCAGATCTCTAGAAGCCAAAGGAAGGGATAACATATATGCTTCTGACATTGGCACTCTTCCAAGAGAAAGTTATAACAAGCCTAACAAAAAAAGGAGGGGAACAAAGAGCGAATGGCATATGGTGGTTATTTTACAATATGGTCCTCATCCCTTTTAATACAGCTTAAGAAGACATGAATGAAGTGTTGTAATGTTGTTTTCCTAAGAAATAACATCTCTGCATTATACCCTTGGACAAATGGTACTTTATTAATAATATTTATTATTATTATTTATGTCTGAGCGCTGGTGCTCCTGGGAGTGCACATGCAGGCTGGGTCTGTGCTCAAGGGCTTTGCTGCCACCCCGGTTGTGGGACTGGGCCCTTCTAGCTCTTTTGGGGTGAGATATCAGATTAACAGAGTCTCTCTGGCCATGGAACTTGTTTCTGCATGGGAAATTCAGACTGGAAATTTGGTGGCCGTACCATGGCCAGAGATTTGCTGGGCCAGAGCCCTCAGACCAGTAGCCTCGGAGAGTGGCTACTACTATAATGATCTAACTAAATCCTCTCAAATGAAAGAATTTTGTGGAAGGAACCCTTAGATATTCTCATCACAGGATACAAGATGGCATTTTATATCTAATCCTCCTGCCTGTAGTAAAAAAAGTGCCCAGAGAGCATAACCAAGTAAGTGCTTTAACAGTGCCTTAGTTAAAACAAGATCTCAGGAAATGAGTGCGATAATGAGCAATTGGCTAAAAACTCCAACATATTGTACCAGGGCCTGAAAAATAATGCAAAAGCAAACCCCTTTGTTAATATAATCACCAGTTGCCGTCTCTGCTGACTGCTCGTTAATTGTCTGCGTGACACTGGAATTGTTTGACCAAAAGCCCAGCCAAGGGCTCCTTAGCTCCTAACCTACCTCGGCTGGGGCGGAGGAAGGTTTGGAAAATGTCACGCTGCTCTGAGACTGGCCCGCTCTTTGTATATTGAAAGCCGTGAAAAATAACCAACAAACCTCCTTCCTACTGACACGCTTATAAACAAGTGATTTCTTTTTTAGACATCCATCATGTTGCTATATAGCGATGCTATTGAAAATTTCCAAGAGACAGCCCAAATCTTTGTTTTACTGTTTTTGTAATGAAATTATGTGGCTTTTGAAGCTCTTCCACTGAGACTCAGTTTGAGAAACCACAAAGCTAGGGATTTGAGAATGTATTTAGGGGATGTTGACTTTATTTTTCCTAAATCTAGCTAAATAGCTAAAAATATCATAATTAATTCAGGAGCCTATGACTGTCTTTTTCATCTTCTCTACCAAAAGAGCTCCAAAACGCAGAATTCACTCTGAAATGCAGAAAAAGTCAAGGATGGTTTGAAATTCCCACTTGTTGACTACATCTTATAAATCATGGCAAATAACAGCTTTCAATTGCAGTTGTTCATGGAAAAAAAAATGTCAAAGAAGGGTAAAAGATAATCCTGGATCCTGATTCCAGGTGTGTGGATTCCATCAAAACTGTGTCCATATGCATTATCAACTCTTTTTCTACATTAACTTATTAGATCTTTCATTGGGACTACTCTAGAAATCTACACTTCATCAAGTGACTCAGATACTTTTCCTCAGATTAAGTTAACTAATTACATTACCTTTTTATCTTTGCCTTCAGGTAACTTCTAGCCTATGTAAAGGGTGGTAAAACCTTTTATAATAGTAAAATTTATTTGGGGCCTGCTACTACTAAAGGGCATATCAGCACCTGAAAGCAAACTAGAGGCAAAATGTTACCAAAAATTAAAACTCACAGATAACTGTTTTTCCTTTTGATTAGCATATTCTGAAGTTCTGGTGGAAAGAATGGATCTGGGCCCAAAATAGTACTAAGTACTCAATAATTTGCAGTGTTTACAGTACAGAAAGTCAAAATGCATCTTTGTCAAAACACGGGTTCTTCTTCCTATGTCTGTCTATCTTCCACATTTGTTTTATCCGCTCTTTTTTTGTCTCCAAGTGTGTGTGTGCTGGCTCATGGCTGCAAGGCTGTTGAGAATCCCCATATGTGTTCGCCCTTTCCAGGAGGATGCACTTAGTTTATCCTTAGTCACCTGCTGGAGTCTCATTCTGTTGGTTGGCCTCACTTTTTACTTGCCAGTAGAAGAAGGAAAGCTCCATCACAGGCTATTTCAGAGCACCTGAGCGCGTCGTTGTCTTAGGAACTGGGTCTGCAGGTGACCATATTGCTCCAGTTTCTTGCAGGTGAAGTACAGGCTCCAGCACTTCAGTGCTGCTGTGCTGCCCAGTGCAGGAGCGCGGCCACCTCTGCCCAGGCCAGTGGGAGCTGTGTCGGGGCAGCCAGATACGTCCCCAAACATCTCCCTTGGTTCTGAAGGACCTTGTTTCTCCCCGTGGTTCATTTGCGTAAAGGTCAGGGTTTTGAATTAGTTATTTTCTGGCTTTTAAACTGGTACAGATGGTTCTTATGATAGTCGGGATCCCCCCTTAGAAAGAGATGCTGTATTAACAACAGGTTATTTTTGGTCATTTCCCGTGCCTGGCACCATGGCCAAGGCAGGTGCGTGACCTGCCCCTTCCTGCCTGCACAGAGGAATGTGTGGGGTTTCCCAGCACTAACCTCACTTATTCTACATATTTAAATGCAGAACCTGGAGGCCACATTATCTGTAGAGTGTTTATTCAATTCCCTCTGAAAAAATTAACGGTTTGATACAGAGGAAGTTTTAAAATTAACATTGAGGAATTATCTGTAGAAGTGCTGTGAACCCACACTGTCAAACATTATCGACAATATTCACAACCTGTGGAACTGCGGCTCTAATCTTGCTCCTGACTTTTGGCAAATATGCCTTCAAAGACAAACAAGTACACAGAGCACAGGCCAGGAAGGAGATGAGCTGCTTTACCTCGCAGAATCAGGTCAATCAGTAGCTGTCTGCGAGTTTTATTACAAAGAGGTTTTTTTTTTCTTTACTTCTATCCCGTGCTTAAAATACCACTGAGATTAAAAATTAGAAGTTGCTGTCCCATTATAGACCAAACTGACCTCTATATTTCACCAATGTTGCCAAGTCCAGCATGCAGATGACATTGTTCAGATTTCTGCCCAATTCAGGAGCCTGCGTTTGGGATTAGCATGCCGCTCTACTTAGCCCTCAACTACTTACCCTAAAATATGCTGTGTCTTTACGCAAGTGGAACATTTCTGCCATCCCACTTCTCATAAAGTTTCCTGTCTTTAATGTGCAGGCGTTAATGGAAATGGCAGTGAAACGCTTGACTCGGTGCCTCTCTCTTGCTTATGGAGAAGATAAGCGCTCTGCCCGGCCCGTCTGCTCTCTCGGGTGGACGTCCAGCAGTCAACCCTTGGCATGATGGTCGTTACAGCTCCCCAGTACATCCCGGTCCATAAGGGCTCGCTTCCATGCCTAGGCAGCCTCTTGCTGTTGCCCACAAAAGTGCCTCGTGGTGGCTTTTATGGACAGCATTAATGTCGCTCGTCACTAGGTCTCATGACCTTCCCTAGTTGAAAAGGGAGCGATGGTTTTGCAGCTCTGTCCCTCCCATCCTAGCTGAAATCCACACACTGGAGGGCCACGGAGATGCTCCCAAGCACCAGCTGCTCTGCTCCTCCCCATGCTTCAAGCTATTCCTAAGAGAAGGAGTTCCCAAACAGTTAATCCTCTCTTTTCCCAGGCCTCACAGCATTTCATAATGCTATTGTCATCCTGGAAGACAAGAGCACAGAAGTAGGAGTTTCCTTTCTTTGCAGCATCTTTATTTAATTCGCTTTGCGTCCACTTTAACTCCCTCTCCCCCATGCAGCAGCTGTTCTGCACGTGGAGAGGCCACCGGCCCTCTCCCCAGTAGCCCTCTCCTCCTCCTCCCTCCTGGGTGCAAACCCAGCTTCTCTTGCGGCTTCCAGACGTGTCCCTTAGGGGATGGGTTGGTGGGACGGAGGGCCCGGCTGAGGCTGGCCCGGCGGCCGCAGCTCGTGGTTGCCCAAGCACCAACCTCCACAGGGAGCAGCCCCCGCCGCGTCCCCGCAGCAAACGGGCTCTGGGGACAGCTGGGCTTGCTTGTAAAGACGCCTGTGCTTAGGGGAGAGGGCCACGAAAGGCTACAGCTATCTCCAAAGGAGGCATATTAATATGCTTTTCATGGTGATCCCTCTTAAAAACAAAACAAAACAAAAAACCCTTTTCCTTGATCCAAACTGCTGTTTCACTAACTCTAAGCGTCAAAAGGATTTTATTCTTAGCCTTCTGTTTCGATCAGTTAATTCCCACTAGGGCTGAGGTAAAAATTGTCTGTGGGACACACTGTTCTTTCTTCTCATACACCTAATGTTGCCGTGCTATTTTGGGCAACCATTTAAATAAAAGCCAATTTGACTAAAGAGCAAATATATTCCATCGAATGACGGCAAAAGGGCAGAGCTTGGGAAAAAGAAACAAGAAAATGCAAGGCATTCATTTTTCCTTTGTACTTTTTAATAAAAGAAATTCTCTTGCTGCTTAAAGTGACACATTAAAAGATGTATGTATCGTGGCTTTTAAAAACACAATTAGATAACACCTTGTCAAATACTTATATTCTTTGTTGACAGCCTTGAGTACAATCACAATAACAGCACAGCTATTTCAGCATGTTTCTTATTCAGTTGCCATTGGCAGAGTCAGCCATTTTATAAAAATGTTACTGTTTATCACTTTAATCATCAATCTACATCTAGTCAAAACAATAAGTCAGAAGGAGTAGTAAATTATACTTGTGCAGCCCTGATGAGTTTGAACTGTTTTGCTGAAATTAACTGCAATAATTATCTATTTTTCTGAAGCTGTTAAGAAGTTCTGAGGTGAAAAAAAAATGGATCAATGAGGACTTGGCTTTTGCCTGATTTATAAGAAACTTTTTCATAGGCTCAGAAAAATTAAACACTGAATCTCAGTTCTCCGAAGGTGGAAGAAAAAAATCTTTTTTTGTGGCTTTTCGGGCACAAAAATGCCCACATGAGGAGCGTGTTCAGTTTTCACGACTGCCCTTGGCACGTCGTGCCGGTGGTGACGCCGGGCGCACGTCCCCGGGCAGCACGTCCCAGGAGCGTCGCAGGCGCCGCGCGGCACCGCAGGAGGTCGGCGCTTGGCGGCCTCCAGCGCCTCTCACCTGTTCTGGGACCATTTGCTGGTTTTCGTCAGGAACCCCGTGATTTGCGGGCTGCCTTCACTGAGGTGTTGCTGTGGCTCCAGATGGCCGTGGCTACGGGTTTTCTTCTGCAGCAGAAGGTCCCTATGACTCCCTCATCCCTAAGATGAAGGGTAGTTGTGACAAGAGACCCAAGTGTTGAGTGTCACTTCCCCAACATCAAAGCGTCTGTCTTTTCTTCCTACTTATGGTTCTAATCTTTTATTTGGTGCCTTTTATCAATCTGAAATGCTTCATTTTCCTGCTTAGGAAGGTTATAATTATCTCTCCCTCTCTCTCTTTTTTTTTTCTTTCTTTTTCTTTTTTTTTTTTCAGCTGGGTCCCAAGTTTTTAGGAACAGCGCTGTGATTTTTATGAATACATTTTACATCTCATGTGTGTGATCAGTAGGTTTCTTAGACTTATATACCATGGACTATCAATATTACATTTGCTGCTCCAACCAAGAGGCTTTAATAATACAGATCTAACTTTTTACTCTTTTAGAAGACAAGGCAGCAAATTTAGATTCCTTTAATCACATGAAAAATGATGGATATAACTAGGGGATTGAATTTTGGAAACAATGCTAGGACAAAAGAGTTCCTGATGGGATTCTATAAATATTAACAAAGAATATTTGTCTTATCTTTTGCTAGCAACCATTAAGTATTTAACCCTATTCATGGAACATTTTCTATGTTAAGAAAGCTTTAGCTTTTGTCTCCCCCAAAGGCTGTCTGTCTGTCTCTGTAGTATAATAATTCTACTGCATTGCCATCAAACTTTGATCACGACTGTTCATTTGATTCATTTAATTTAATATAAACATACAGTGATTCACTAAGCAGTTACTTAATATAATATTTATATAGATCTTTATGAGTTTGTTCTAATTAATTACTAAAAGCCCATAATACCTGAGAAACCAAAGTGTATAAAAAGCATGGTTGAGCCCTGCACATTAGTGTAACTTGTTTCTTGTGGGGTGTGTGGCAGACGTGTTTTGGAGGAAAAGGGGTAGATTTTAGGCTTGTTGCCAACTTCGCATAGGTGTGAAAATTTCCACCTCTTGACAAAAGTTTATTTGCACCCTGGGTTGTGTTTCCCACTGGTGTGTAAGCAATACCCACCATTTTTTCTGCTGGTTGGTGTTTTCTTGCCTTGTTATGTTGCAGGTTTTGATGGTTAGGCAATTACTTGGGAAGTGACCCACCTGCTCGTGGGCAGCCCCGTGGTGGGAGCAACGTGGGTGCTCAGTTTCCAGCAGGGCTGTTGAAGATGGGAGTGGGTGAGCTCAGTGCTGTGTCCCGTGAGTACCTCTGTGTGGCGGCCCTCTGTCCCCTGCGGTATTTGGGTACTCTGGAGTGCGCCTTGTTGGAGCAGGCATCAGCATCCCATCTATGGTTAGGTGTGATTTGTTGGTAGATGTGGTGTTGTACTGTATAATCCTGTAAAGAAAATTCAGTTTAATTAAGGGTAGCTGTTCACAAGGAAACTGTTAATACTTTTGTGGCGAAGCTGTGAGATTTGTTAAATTCCGTTTGTGATTGACTGGCAGGGCCAGAGCGGTGCCCACCTTTGCTGGGCTGCACCTCGCAGCCAGCGAGGGAAACAAACCTTCCCTCTGCCTCGCCGAGCTGCAGGAGCCACTTCAATGGCCAAAAATAATTTTGAGTATAACACATCTGCATACAACAGAATAATTCTCATTTCTCTGCTGACCCCCCTCTCTTCAGCTCAGGAAAAGAGAGAACTCATTTAGCTCCTTAAACGTAGGTGTTGTAGTCATTAATAAGGGAAGTGCCAATAAAAAAAAATCTGGTGATACTATAATGGGGGAGATAAAACACTGCAAAGAATAATTAGATGCTAGCATCAAAATACTGCATGAAACAAAAACAGTGGGGTGTTTCAGGGAATCAACATTGAAAGCATTTTTGAATTTTATCTTTACCTGCACTCCTTAATCTTTTATTTTGCCTTTTGATTTTTCTGCTATGTACCTTGTTCCTTGTTTGTTTTATTTTCATGCAACTTCATTTTATTACACCTCCCTCCAGCTTCTCCCACCGTTAAGATTTTCATACTTGCAGCTCTTTCTTTGTTAATGTTGAATGCAAATGTGAGGCTGATGACAGATTTTAGGACTCAGGTAAAAGTCTGAAATCCTCCATAGTTGGGATCGCAAAGCCAAGTGAAGAGACATGAGTCAAAGCAGTGGGAAGCAGCGTAGATGGTGGGTGGGATATCGCCATCCCGCCAAGGGATGCTGCTTGCCCGGGTGCCTCTTTCATTTCCCCAGGGAATAATCACCCGGGAATGTGGCAGAAAAGGCGTAAGGAACAGGGCTGGAGCCAGCACCGCGTCCTGGACACGGTCATATGTGGAGGTGGAATCACATTAGCATTTTAGACAATACTACCAAAAAAAAAAAAAAAAAAAGGACATTTTGAGGCTCTAAATACTTATCCTGCTACATCTGTGGCAGAATGACAGGCTAGTTGCACCATGTCATCATGCACTGACAGTCGTACATAAAAATGTTTCTGTGTCATGCAACAGGAATGGGTAAAACCAGTGTAATAGGGACAGTAGCTCCTTCCTGGTCAGCCAAGTAGTTAAAAAGGAATCTGTAGTTGTGAGTCAAATGTTCACCAAGCAGTTAAGAAGGGATCTGTTGCCACAGACCGGATACAGACTTACATATTTTATCCAGTTGAGGGA
The DNA here is from genome assembly GCF_059628265.1 of Tinamus guttatus. NCBI lineage: Eukaryota > Metazoa > Chordata > Aves > Tinamiformes > Tinamidae > Tinamus > Tinamus guttatus. The sequence continues at coordinate 2,206,658 of NW_028289208.1, read as the reverse complement.
GAGGCGTTCTGGGTGTTATGTGCTTGCTCTAGTGCCCAAAATAAAACTCACAGAATAGGACATAGTACTAATTAGAAATTTTGAATGGAAAAAGATCATCAAATATAGAAACCTCCTGAATATGCTTCTCTACATGCTGAATATGTTGAAAGAGAAACTGGGGAATTTTGTCTTTGCGTGGCTCACATGTTTCTACTCTGCAGTAGATAGGAACTGGGATTTCAGACAGAGTACTCTCTGGTTTGCAGAATGCATGCTCATTTTTTACTTACACAGTGGTCACCCTTAGCAAGGCTCCAGTTTTTCCACTGGCTCCTGGAGTATTGTTCTTACTTCAGTATTTTACTAGAGTAGTAGTTAAGCCGTTATGCAACAGTTGTGGTCGCTGGGGAACACACATAACTGGATGCATGGTGAGCACAATGCAGCCCCTTGGCACAGAGGCAGAGCTTTGACTTGCCCCATGTAATTTTCCTCACTTGTGGCTGATCACCTCACCTTGTTTAGTATCTAGATTAAATCTGTGCCCATTTTGCCCAAGCTGTGGTGCTGACGACACATGGAGGTGTGTGGTAGCAGCGTGCAGGAGACCTGAGGTGAGGCCTTCCGGAAAGAGGAGCCAGTGTGCCTCTGTGCAGAGAAATGCAACCTGTAAGGAAAAGTTGTACTGGTCAGCCCTTAGGTTAGAGAGCTGCTCTTTGGCTATGCGATGGGTTTGGTGGCTTGTTAAACACAAAAAATACATTTGGAGAGCTCTCCTTGTGCAGAAGATGCTCTGCGGTCCTGTGGGATCCCACTGGAAAACCAAGTAAGCTGTCTCGCTACAGGGTGGTGGATCTTCTTCTGCACGTAATGCTAGGGATGGGCTGGACCATGATGGGATAGACCATGAGCTTTGACACCGCAGAGGTTTCTCTAGAAATCTCAAGAAATCGAGTCCCTTCCATCCTTAGTGCAGTCTTCAGCTAGAGAAGAGATTTGGGTACCTTGTAGTTACGTGCTGCAGAATAGAAACCTGTACCCATGATGTAGTTGTTGTTTACACAAACACCCACAGATATGTTTATGGATAAAAACCTTGTCCTGCCATTCACCCCCATTTCAGTGACTGTCTTAACCCTTTTGCTGCCAGGCAGTGAAAGCATCACATAGACATTTTATGAAGGCAGCATGTTTGCCAGTGTGAGTGTTTAGAGCTTACAAAGAGACGTGAGGAGAATGGAGAGATAGGGAAGAAAGTTCAGGTGGGAGTGCAACCAGGAGAATTCAGATCCTATTAATGAACCCAGCTGGAAAAACAAAGGTGTTGAATTTCCCTGAACTGGCGTAGACCATGGCTGTGTTTCTCAAAGCTATGAAAGGAACTGGATATCCCTAACCTCTTAAAACCAAATTAAACAGAGCATCTAAATCTCACCATCTAGACCTGTCTGTGTGCAGGTAATAAACTTAAAAATTAAGATGGTGAATTTATTACAGTAAAGAGATCACCTGTCTCCTTGTTCTGTTTTTTCTCATGCCTGATCCTTTCTCAGGTGCTCGTAATGCTTACCACATCTCTACCACGTGCCTAATGGAGATTAGTGAATGTAAATGTGAGCCCCCTGTCAACACCTGAATTTATTATCCCTGAATGAAAACTACAGTTATAAGTTTTGTGGAAACAGACTTCCCAGACCAAATCTGTCCCTGCTTCCCTCCCCTTAGAGAGCTATCTTATTTGCTTGCTTGATTTTTTAAAAGTGCTAGACAGAGACCACCACTCTAAGTTACTATAGCCCCAGAATATCAGGAAATGCCAATTGGCTTGACGTTGTTCCTGGGGTAGTTGCCTCATGGATTATTACTATGGAAGAAAAGCACGGTACAAACCCTGGTGAGGAGCTAGTGGGCTTAGATAAATATTTAATGTGGAACCACTGATTTAGACAATCTGCAGATGGGACATAACACCTGTTACATAAGTCACAGCAAAACGTGACTTACATTTTGAATGAGAGCTTCTTGTTGCTCCAGGCTCTAGCCCGTGTGCCCTAGGTCTAGGGGACGAACCTGGCGTAGGGCCCCGAGCAAACGCGCGAGGCCTCAGGAATCCCCCGCCAGGGCCGCAGCTCCCGCGCGCAGGCCCGGCCGCCCGAGCGCAGGGCGCCACGAGCTCGTCCCGGCGCAGGGAGCGCGCGCGCTCCGGCTGCGCTGCCTTGTGCACGGCCGTGGCAAGAGGCCCCCAGCACCTCCGCAGCCTGTGGAGCTCCCAACGCGGTACCTCCCGGTTACCGCATCGCAGTTACCCCACAGCTCCAAAACGGCACGGTTTGTATTTAGGGCCCACCCATTTCTAAAATATTACTGTGATTTTTTTTTTCTTAAATTATTCTCCCTTCTCCCCCTCCACTTTTTAAAATTATAGTAAATTGGTGTTGATACTTTTAGTTATATTCAAAATTACACTTTGTCAACGTCAACTGATTTCTGTTTTTAATTGAGCTGAAGTTCACGGAGTGCCGCAGCAGCATCACTGGGTAGCAGGCACTCCATGTTATGATTTAAATCCTGAACTTCTTGCGGTGAAGCACTGTTGTCATCTGCTGTGCCATGTATGAAGCTTAAGGGTGTTGCCAGACTGCTGAACACTAAGTAATAATCCCTGTCCCTCCACTCCTCCATCATACCCCTGTGGAGGTCAGAGAAGGCCACAGCAAAACTTGCACATGGGCTGCTTCTCATCCTGGAGGAGGAGGAGGGCAGGTGGTGTGGTTGAAGGTTCCCGGCCTGATGAAGAGCAGGTGCAAGCTGACCTTCTGCAAGGCCCGTGGATGGACACGAGCACCACTTGCAAACTTCAGGCCCATAAAGCTCCCGCCCAGGGCTTACCCCCGGTCCCCTGACTGCCTGCTCCCGCTCCTTTTTAACTGGGTGCTTTTGTGGCCTGGTGGGCAAATAAATAAATAAAATATTTCCATAACACACTTTTTTGTGCAAATTTTGCCTCCAGTTGTATATATCCTGCTATCTTCTCCGGCCTCTGCCCTCGCCAAGGCCCCAGTTTAAGCTCCGCAGGCAGCCTGACAACATACATTTAAGGGTCTTTCCCCAGCCTCTCCCCCCATCAGATTGCTATTAACTCAGTTAATGTATATGACCATAGCATAAGCATGAAGCACGGATGAGCAGAAGAGCGGGAGGACCTCAGGGCCAGGCAGTTTACAAACAGGCATCACAGCCATGCTGTCCTTTGCCCCCTCTTACATTTCTTATTACAGTACATTAAAACCCTTTGCTCTGTCAAATTGACAAAGGCAGCTATAAAAAGGGTCCTTTCTAATACACAGTAATATAAACTATGTTTGTACACTTACCACATAATCCCTAATTACTTCCATACTTTTATGTGTAGAGAGCTTTGACGCTTGCATTGCTGGATACTTAGTGAATGAAATAAAATCAGAAATTATTTCTATATAAATATGGGGTAGTATGCGGTATGCGGATTAGCTTCTAGGCTGGTGACACAGCTCACATTTCAGAATAAATATACTAAGTGTCATTGATCCACTAAGTGTCAAATAAAAAACTGTGACACCAACAAAACTCTCTTATGACCCTGACATTCCTCCAGTACTTAAAGCAATTACCCTACTATTTAATAACAATGTTTATAAAATTGCTTTTTGATTGGCTATCATCTATGTCATACCTATGTCAATAATTTCCAGTGAATGCCTGTGTGTGACCCTTAACCTTGCTTTACAAATAATTTCCATTTCATAATAGCAAGAAGATTCTTTTGGCAGTTGGTAATGGACCTTCTCGGGAGGCGGCATCCCTTGCGTTTTGGGTGTGCTGCACGTTGGAGGGCACAGCTTCCCCTCCTCCCCAAAGTATTGCACGTGAGACTCCAGGGTGGGTCCACACAAAACGATGAAATGCAAAAAGGCTCGAGCTTGTTGCAGGGCAATATCACTGTATAATAACTAATGCTGCAATGGGAAAGCTGCTAGAGGTTTATCACAGTCTCATCTTTATCCTTGACCACAGGGTGCTATCACAACTTCGGCATTTTATTGTTTGGTTTCTTCCCTTCCTCTCTGTATTATTTCGTCTAAAAGCGAGGGGGATCTAAATGATGCATGATAAATGCAACCTTAAAGCTGTTGCGAAAAAGAAGTGGTAATGAAGTGTCTATACTCTCTAGATGCGTGAACTTGCCCAGTGGCAGCATCCCAGGAGATCTCCAGATATATGTTGGAGATTCTCTCTTGATATTTAGGATTGAATGTGATATGGGCAGGGGTGTCCACACTTGCACACGATAAGTGATGCACTGCACCCATCTCTGATTCTCAGTCCCCGATGAAATACCTGGACAAAAGAGGTTGTGTGTTTTAGTGTTTGTCCAGCACTTTTCTTGAGGGGCCTCCTTGAAGTCATATTACCAAATAACATAAAATCAGAACTACAGTATAGGTGATTCTGTTCACATAAAGCCATTGAAAATTGTACATTATTCTTCTCCCAGTTCTCAGAAATTATCCAAGAATCTCTGTTCTGCATGAATACTTAAAAGTAGATGAATGGCTTCTAAAATTCATTTTTAGCTAGGTGCCAAGGGGAGGCATAACTTTGTTAACACCGTGCATGCGTCAGATGCTATTCATGACTCAAACACATGTCAGACAGAAAATGGTCAAAGAACTTGGTAAAGTTACGGTCATACCTGGTTTGCAGCTGTGCAGACCTAGTTTTCCTTCTAGTAAGGAAACTAGAGCCAGATGAAGGACTTACCAAGGGTATGTCTAAGAGAAAGGCCGTTTGATCCTATGGAGGCCCCTAGCACCAGCAGAGAGGAATCCTACCATAAAACCAGATATATTTTAAAGATTGACCCTATTGGGTGCTGAATATCAAAAACTTCTTACTTGGAGGAAGAACATGCTCTTAGTCAGAAGACAGGTCTGTGAAGCTTCATATCAGAAATGTGAGAGAAAGGTGTTAGAAGGTGTCTCCAAAACAGACACAGCAATCTAAAATTTCCACGGTCTTAACTCATAGGTTAAGCCTATAGGAAAAGCTTCATACGCTTAGGATCTACAGCTTTCGTGCACCTACTCTGTCTGGGGGTCAGCAATGCAGGAAAGGAGCCTTGGAGAGCCCCGGAGCGGCGCGGTTTCCTATTAACTGTTGCAGGTTGATGGACAGCCCTGAGGAGGAGCGCCTTTGCATGTCACAGCAAAACTGGTTTCTCTTTGATTGATATATAAGGCCTGGAAGATCAAAGTTTGGTGTGTGCATAGTAACGTTTCCAGAGCGGTATTTTTAGCAACGCTCTCCCAGTGTTCGGCAGGACGGCGGGCTGTGCAGCACATGGCTGAGGGAACGTGGTTTCTCGCGCGCACGTCTCCCGAGCGCACGCTGAAAGAGGCAGTATATCAAGAAGCGCGTATCGGTACATGAGGAGAAGGCGCAAGCAGGCCAGAGTTAAGGAAGAAGGGCTGAATTTTAGCTCTTTGCCGATCCATGCGCAACCAGGATCTCCCACTAGTAGGTTTTATTTCTGGAATACGCATTTGCCTGCAGATTTGCTCTAAAACATGCTGGGGCTCATGATTCACACTGACTCTGTTTACACTTACCAGTAGGTACGTTTTGTTTGTTCATAGGGGCAAGTACTTCTTCTGATCATCAGCTACTCAAATTTCCAGAAGAGGAAGCTTTTTCCTCTTCTCAGTTAACTATTCTCCTAGATTGTCTCCTATTAACATGCCGTGATGTGTTGATGTAAAACACTTAAATATTTCCATATGTAATAAAAGGTCAGGGATATTATTCTTTCATTACCAAGAGTCATATATCAAGTACCTCACAGGAAATTCTACTCTTAAGCAAAATAGGAAGGTAAATATATTGATTACAAGTTATCTGTCAAGTTAGCTTGACTCCTTTGTTCAGACTATCGGGCTTTTCCATCTGCAAATGTACAGTAGCCAAACTCCTCTGGTGTATTTTTAGTGGGGTATTGAGGCCGGGTAGCTCTGCTTCCCCATAGAAAGCTAGCAAGACCCACTGCCTGCCAAATGCTAGTCCCCTTGGAGCCTTCCCCAGCACCTTCCTTTTAAAACTTATTTATAACATGGCTTAAAAGTTACAATTATCTCTGTACATATCAATCAATCATCAAACAGGTTGAAGTTAAAGAAATCCAGCCACCTCTGCAAGAGGAGGATGCTACAGCTGTGACATAATTACATTATCAACTTAATTAAGGAAGTGAGTGAAACGAAAGAGAAAACAAAACAGCCGAAGAGAAGGCTAGAGGTGGGAAGGAAAGGTGGGATGGGTAGCCTGCAGAGGATGTGTTAATTTTAGCTCTGAGTGGTTTAAAAAAAGGATCTAATGCATCATAAAAATCCCTGGGTTTTCATCCTGTGCTCCTGGCTTCCAGAGCGGGTGCTGGGATAACAAGGATGGGCTGCAGTAATGGTGCCGCCGGAGCCCACGCTATTAATACACAGCACTGCAGCCCTCCAAATTCCCAGGCAGCAGGGCCAGGCAAACCTCGCTCTGGAACAAAGAATGTGCGTCTTAAATGTGTTCCGATGTCAGGGCTTTAGGAAGCCTATTTTTGTAGGACAGGCTCAGCCCTGTTATCCTGCAAGCTGCAGCCCTGCCGGTTTTGGGCACACGAGGGCTAAAGACTCAGGTTCCTAATCTGATTATTCTGGCCCAGACATCTTAGTTGCACAAAATCAGAGATGCTTTTTTCTAGATAGGATAACAAATGCAGATTGCTGCTCCAAGTATCTCATTTTCTTCTGTATTCAAATCCAATATACTTTTCAGTATCCAAAAAAAAAAAAAAAGTCTTCAAATCCTTTATTTGATTTCAGTGTACGACTATGTTTAGTTTAAATGTCACCCATACGCAGAACAGTGGTTGCACCAGAGCAATCATGGTGAGATGTCTAAAGGGGTGTCAGCAAATTGGACAGGGTATAATTTTAGTCAATGTGTTCTTGTCTTATTTTAGTTCAACATCATTTCCCAATTGCAATTCTTTTGAGTGACACATGGAATGCAAAACAACATAAAAGGTCTGCCCCGAGGCAGATATATGTCCATGTAGGACTTTAATTATTCTTTTTGAATCATATGTAATATGCAAGCCCAATTTCTTGCATAAAAGTCTGATGGAAAAATTGTGTATCACCTGTATAAGTTTTTGCTTGTTTTTTGATAGTCCTCGTATTTTTAGAAGCGCTGAATTCAGGCAAGGTCCTTATTACTGGAGTACTCTGGATTTTTTCAGGCGACATTTGGGGGAAAAAGCAATTGCTCCCGTGGTGTTCTGCAATGACATTTAAATCATTGTTTTTTAGAGAGGCATTCTTTTCTCCATTCAACTGCTGTGTGTTTAAATAGCACTTCCAATACATGCGTAAGGTACTATACATGTAAGAATTTATTTGATTGCATTTCTTCTACAGTGTTGCCTAACACTTGTAAGCTGATCCTCATCTTATTTGTATCACTTTTATACCAGTGTAACTCTATTGGCTTCATGGAAGTGAATTCTGATCAGCGCCAGTGTGAGTGAAATCAGAATCAGATCTTTTCCCTCTAAGAAATAATATTAAACCGGCTTTTTAAGTAGCACTTGGTGTATCATTTTAGATTAACTGATAAAAAATAATGAAAAAGATGTGTATGAATGAAAATGTAGATGGTAACGATGAAAAATGTTTTTCATATTAAAAGAAAAAAAAGAAAAGAGGAGGAGAAGGAGACGCTGGTGAGAAGGCAAATGAAGGATGTCCCTGCGTGCTTGCCCCAGGTGGAGGGCCTGATGCGGAGGTACCTGCAGGCAGTGCACAGCCCTTTGCAGGGCCGGGACGAGGCGGTGGGCAGGGTCGGAGCCGCTGCGCAGGGATCCCCCGGGCCCACGCGGATCCGGGATGGGCTCCGAGCTCCGGCACGAGCCGCCATCCCGTCCCCGCGACGCTCCGGTTCATTGGCCCGCTGGGCTCCTGAAGGGGCATTTTGCTTAGCGTAAACTGTCTGAAGACTGTTTGGAGGAACGTACTAACCCTGCCCCGAATCAGGAGGATGAATTGCTGCCTGTTTGTAACTGCAACCGGCTTCACCATTCAGATGAGAGGAATTTGCACTTCCAGCCCTGAGTGTGCTCTGATTTCCCTGCAAACATGTGCGGGGGGATTCATGTTGTCTGTAGTGGGAATACATCTGTCTGATGTATTTTCCCCCCTCTTTTTTATCTGTTTTTCTTTTTAATTATTATTATTTCCTCAGTTTGCCACATGGAGAAAATGCAAGCAGAATAACAGCTAGATTTTAACGATGAAAAAAATATATATCAAATTATCCTGCTGCATAAAACGTATGAAAGAGAAACCCAGAAAATAGCAGCTGGGATCGGGTTTCATTCAGATGATATAAACCAACATTGTTTAGGCAAGTTCAATTTTCTTCTCAATTGTTTGGTCACTCTAATGTACAAAGTTCTGTAATTTGCACCCGGGAGGTTTTCTTGGCCCGCAGCCCGCTGACTGGCAGTGACCTTGTGCTAACTGTCTGTCAAAAATGGTCACTCAGAATTCATTGGTATGAAAAATAAGCATTTGGTGCCTTTCTTTAGAAACATAATAGACAGCTTTGCTTTCACACCTCCTAATAGCCTTTTTAAAAATAGTTTCTCTAGCAGGATGCTTTTTCAGTGCGTGGAGCTTTGCACTTCTGCGTTTTTCCAGAATTTATTAGGATTATTTTTGTATCGTATATGTTTTTCTCTTAAATTTCCCGATGCCACACTGCGACGCTGCCAGTTTAGCAACTCCAGCTGTTGTGAGTCACAAGGCTAGGCTGGCAGTGGCAACTGGATCGTGCAGACAGGGAGATTTTATTTGTAAAGTCCAAGCGTTAACCCTTCGAGGGCAGCTTCCAGCGGTACCTGCTTGCAGAAACAGGGCCAGGCTGCCGTCTGCCCCAGCTCACGGGGATGGGGTGATGCGGAGGTGGCCGGAGGCGGTGGGATGCAAAAGCCTCCATCGTGTCTGGTCACATTTGGTTGTGTCCATGGGCCGTGGAGCAGGAGCCCCGAGGCCTTCACTGTGCCCTGGGCAAAGGAGTTGCTTTCTTTACTGGGAGCCCAGCCTTTTTCAATGGAAAGACAGGAACAATTTTAAGCTTCCAGGTCTGTATAAGCTCTATTGAGAGTGGAAATTAGTTGGGGCTCCCCATGGCGTATGTGACTATGGAAGCTACAATGCTCATTTGTCCTGCTGAGCAGCTCTTGTATGTGCTTTACCGGCTGCAGAAGTTGTTTTTTCTTTTTTTTTTTTCTTTTTTTTTTTTTTTTAGGGATTGCAAAGATCCCCAGTGGAGAGCTGTGTGGTAGGACTGAGAGTTAAAACCGACCCTCACTCGCATGGCATAAAAATGTCCTTCCCGAGCTGGGCTGGGAAGGTGTGGGGATGCACACCGAGTTAATGCGGTTGTAGGATAAATTAACTATCTGTTGCAGCCAGGAGCTGTGTGTCTGCATGTCGGTCTTGCAACAGAAAAAAAAAGGAGGGTTGGAAAAACGAAAAATGAAAAACACATGCAGACAAGACCCTATATTTTAAAGCCGATTTTGAAACTGGATGAACGGCTCCCGATCTCCTTGAGGATGCGTCCGGCTCGCGCGTCCGCGCGGGCTCTCCGGGGGCTCCGCGGGACGGGCTCCACGCGCCGGCCCGCACCGGCTGCGGCCGCCCCGCCACCGCGGAGGAGCCCTCTGTTATCGGAACAAAGCCTTGAGTTACGGCGCGCCACCGTATGCCAACACCGTGTCATGTAGAGTCTCCAACAGCCAGGAGCGCTCGCAGCCTCACCCTGCCACCCTGGGTACGGAAACAGTCACATCTTTTTGTTCATGATTAACTGACTCATGCTCAGAAATCATCAATTTAAAACCCATTTCGGGCAAAGTTGCTGGAATGTTCTTCGCATGGACACGGCAGTATATTTAAATTACCAAAGTCCCCAAAAGGCGCTGAAAATATCCTTAATCATTTTTGGAAGACATGGCAAATTTGGTGCTAATTACCATTATTTGCATCCTCTTCCCCCCTCCAGAAAGGGTCTCCGAGAAGTGGAAGGAAATTTGGACACATAATGTGCCCTGACAGCTCCTACCGTGTGGCGGGGAGGGACAATTTGAGACTGTCACAGGGCTCTGCTCAGAGCGCAGAGATGGGATTTTTCTACATGCTCAAGTATGAGGAAGGCTAAATAACTCACAGGTGTCAAAGGCACCAAAGAATTATGTGTGTCTGACCTATGAGAGAATAAATCTCATTTCCTGCTTAAAGCTGCGAGACATCCCTTTAAGTGCAATAAAAATTTAACATTTGCCCCTCCTAACGATCCTTTATAATTTTCTCAAATTTAGAAAAACAAGATTTTCCAATTTTAAAACATATATTTTTTTTTTACTGGTGGATTGTGCTCTTTAGTCTCATTTTACATAATTTAATACAATTTGTTCCATCCATTGGTTTTCATGGAGATACAAGCTGTTCGTTTGTGCGCGAGCTGGCATGGGCGCCGGCGCTGGCAAGGAGTCGCCTCCAGGAGTTTCGGCAGATTTCGAAGTTGCGCAGGGGCCCCGGCCATTTTGAGGGACACGGATGTTCAGGCGGTTCATCTTTTCTGTAGGACTCGTCGTCTTTCTCTCTGTGGCCAGGTCGCCAGCCCTTTCCCCCTTTTCCGGGCCCTCGGCAAAACGATTCGCTGGCGTTTTGTGGTTTGCTTCGCGGTGGTGGAAAATGAGCTTAGGAGAGCGGCTTTCCTTGAGAAATCTGGTGCTGAAGGGCAAGAGCGCGGGGGCTTCTTGCTGGCTCGCGCTCGCGCGGGCGGCAGAACGGGTCGGTGCGGTGTGGAGCGACACGTCGGCCCGCGTTGGGAGGCAGCGATGCTCCCGCTGCCCTGCGCGTCCCCGGGGAGGGGTGCGGGAGGAGGGACCGCTCGCGCCTGCCCCTCACCACCGCTCTGCGCTTCCCGCCGTGCCGGAGCCCTTCCTGGGGGAGAACCGCTGCGTGCGGCACGGCGGGGACCTGCTTATTAGGGGACGCTGCTAAGCCAAGTTTTGCCTTGGCTACTGGTCAGGGTGATAGAGAATCAAATTCTCAATTTTTTAGCCCATTCCATACAAGGTCAAAACACTGTTTTTTAAAACCTCCCCCCCCCCCCGCCTTCTAGAAAAGTCAACCAAATCGGGTTTTTATTTTGGTTTTCCTTTCCATTGCAAGACCTGGCACTTCTGGCTCGCTTGCAGTCCCGCAGAAACAGCGTGTGCTGCTTCCCCCTCCGCGCACAATAAACCACGTGTCTGGGAAAGGCTCCTCGAGGAGGCTTCCTGGGGCTCGCTCCGAAGAGGAAAAACCCAACGCGTAATCATATCCTATCCTATAACACCCAGTTCCCCTTGCTGAATAGTGGTAACTTTCTATTTTCTTGAACTCCATTTCTTTAAACTTTGCTGCTAATCTTTAATGGTCAGCCTCACTTGGGGACCATCCTCTCGGCCGCAGCGCAGAGCGTGCGCGGTGTCTCCGTGGCCCTGTTGATCTGAGCACCTTGTGCAGTCGGAGAAACGTTCTTTTCCTCCGTTCTCTGGTTTTGGTGCTTTTTGTAACCCTATCAAAGCAACCATGAGCCTTGTTCTCTCCTCTCCCTGGCCATCTGCTTGAAGCATCTGGTAATCAGGTGCAAGCCCCCACATCCAGAGCATTCATGCTTAAATTTGCAGCTACCTTGCCACCCACATTGGCTTTTGTTATACTGCCAAGATGTACCTCTTTGTGTACTCGATATGAGAGTGAGACTTAAATTCCACCATCACCGGGCTGAAATTGCGATGGGCCAGGGTGACATTATCACCTTTGAACACAGATACATATCAGCCTTCTCCCATTTTTCTCCGCTAAAGTCTCCAGCTAATCTCTGTTCCAATTGCTCATCGTGCCCAAGCCATGTGTACACGGCAAAGGTACAGCTTGGAGTTGCAAATAATTTCTCAAAGAAATATCTCTGTTTAAAAGCATGATGATGCTTAATGTGCGCTTGTCATTTCTGGGATTCTTCTTATATCCCTTTTCCATCTGAGTAATCTTTGTGTATGTGTCTCCATGCAAGAGACAAATAGACTCATTGTTCTGCTCCATATTTTAATTCCATATCTGTATTTTAGGGACATTGCTGCTTCCCAACAGACTGACTAAGTATAATCATCTGCCAAATTTAGGCTTTGGGAAGTGGCTGCAACTGAAATTGCCCATTGAATTTAAGAGCAGGCAAATAATTTTGTCAAAAGCACAGAAACCAACGACCTTGAGCGCTATCCCCTATTCCTTACAAAGGGCTCCCCAAAGGAGTAAAGCTCTGCCTCTTCTGATGCGTTTTTCTGCAGCCCTGGATTAGAAAAGTGGAAAATGCCCTGAATGCTGGTTTGATGCCCCAGCAGTGCCTGCACGGGTGGCTGTAGGAATGTCGAGTGGGACTCAAGTCCCCAGTCCTCAAAGGACAGGGGAACGTAAGATGGCTCCCGTGTTTGAATGGGAAGAGCGCCCACCCATTGGAATAGGGGAGGTTTAGTAAGGCTCAGCGCCACGTGGAGGAGTCCCAGGGCAAAGCGGGCCTGCGCTGGATCCCCCTTGCCTGCTGCAGGGCTTTGCCGAGGCCATGCCGGGCGCAGCGTGCTGGCCAGTGCATCCGTACGGAACTAGGAGCCCGCTCTGGAAGGCCTGAGTCTGCTCCCGGGAGCGGTTGGCAGCTCTGCTGGGGCAGGACTCGTGGCCGGGCGCAGCAGGGACATGACCGCGGCTCGCGGGGCTGTGCTGGCCGCCGAGGCGAGCGTGGAGCGCCCGCCTGGCCATGCCGAGGGCTTGGTCGCGTACCCGGCGGTGGAAACGCGCTGGGCGACACCAAGCTGTAACAGGTTGACCCTATAAATCGGTCTCGCTGGGAAAGTATTTTCCTCCCATGGCAGGTGTGATTAACTTCGTGTGTAGAAGGGAGAGAGTAAAACACCAAATAAAAATGGTAACTCTTGACACTTTCTGCCAGCTAATGCCGTGTTGTCCTTGGTATACCCATATACGTGTTTTTCTTCCTAAAGTCCTTATTCATTGATGACAGACTCTGTTAATTTTTTATATATATAAAGTAAAAAGGCAACAAATGGCCATAATGTATCTTTTGGAAGTTTAAGTAAGGTTAATTTAAACAATAGTCTTGTTTATAATTTTCCTGAGAAATTATGTCAAATATTTTAATTGTAGGGACTGTTTTTCAGCATCTGAAAAAAGATTTTCTTTTTTAAAGTAAAGAACAGATCTGCAGCATATTTGCTTAAAACATGTAATATTTCACCAATATGTTTCTGTCAAATTATTTTAAGATAATAAATCTTTATTTACGCAATACATATTCGATATCCGTTGAGACAAATTTTGTTTAGGCCTGTTGTTTTATGTGATTCCTGCGTAATCCTCAAAATGTGAATCTGAACAGATCCATATACACATGAGCAGAACATGGTACATACATGGATAATTGAAACGTCATGCTCAACATTTGCACTGTTATCCACTTTGCTATAGGTAAATGCATGCACAGTTAAAGGTTTCCCAGCTGTGGGTGTTTTTCACAGAATATAATGAAAAATAGTAAATTCATTAAATATGAGATCATAGTATTTGATCAAAAATAAAGTGTGAGGTTTATCCAGCAGACTTAGAATGCCCTGAAAACTCTTTATTAGTTATTGCAAAATTCAGAAATAAATCCATAGAGACCTTTCCACAAATGGGTAAAATAGATGAGTATTTAGAATAGGCCTTATTGGCTTGAGTCATGAAGCTGGCTTTCTCCGAGTGTTGTGCCGTAAGTTTAGTGGGAAAAGTTTGACAGCAATTTAATTTTCATTGACAAATACTGTCATAATATTGAGGGAAACTGTATCAACAGTAGTGGTCGATGCTCAACCAGTCATATGGACTGGACGAGCTTACCATATGCTTAACTACAAACTTCTCTTGGAAAGCTCCTTTAAAACACTTGACAAGCCTAAGATACTAGTCAGTAATGAGCTTGAACAGAACATGTGAAGTTTTAGATTTTGTAGAGAAAATGGCTTAGTGTTTATATGTTTTCTGAAAAGAGAGGGATGCGTGCTTGTATCTGTGTAGCTGCAATGCCTGCATTCATTTTTATAGCCTGAGGTTCACCTAGTTAAAGAACATTTAAAATTGAAAAAGCAAAAAATTGCAAACACAAAAGATTCCTACCTTAAAATTGTGCAGAAGTAATAAATTATGTTTTATGTAATTTTTTAAATTTTCAGTTTCTGGAAATAAGAAGAATGCCAAAAAAGCACAAACCCAGGCAAATCCAGGTATTAGCATGCCAAATTCTCCAAAAAGTGAAAGGTCCAGGCTTTCATTAATGTATAATATTAATATCTCCTCCTAGCAATAAACGTTTTAGGCTGATCACTCCCCTCAGCTTTTGTTACCTACAGTTTTCCATCTGTAATTTAATGTAGTCTGAGTATTTGAGCTGTATCTACTGGATGGCAGGATCAAATCACATACCCCAAAACGCAAAGCCCCTTTTTATAGGTTTGATTGATCTTACCCACAAATAGCGTGTCCTGATCTAAGTGTGTCCTGATCCCCCTCCCCAGTCCCCCCCTCAGGCAATGTACTTTGCAACACCCAGATTTCAGCTGCTTCTCTGTTTTTCTTTTTTATATGCTCTTAAAAACACACATTTAGACACATAGATGCGTGCATATGCATATGTATATGTGTGTGTGTTAATTTAATATAGTTTTTGACTGTGGCCAAATACTGCGCCAGGTTAGAAACTCAGTTAGATAATTCAAACAGAAGTCTGACCTGATTCTGTCTTAATTTGCTATGTTTTGTTAGCATTGAGCCATTTGTAATTTAGTTACATGTAGAGTAGTTCAGTGATGAGCAAGTTTAAACAATATGGAAGGGCATAATGTATGCTTACATGAAAAGCATATACATCCTTTCATTGCACTTTGTACTCAGGAATCATTCTGTTTTTCAGTTTTGCTATGCTTTCGTCTCAGTAAACTGACTCCTCATTATAAAAAATAGCTTTAAAAACATGAACAAAAAATAGCGGTTACTGTGGATGGTTTATCCATGGGACATTTTCTTAGTATATGTATTTGGGAAACTGGGGGTTTGTTTCTGTTTGATTTTTATGATTTTTTTTTTGTAGAACGAACGTAGAGTCAGGCCTGGCTCACATCCCCTGATTTGCTGCTACGTAAATCAGAAGCAACTCCTGAAATGAAACTTTTACATATTAGTTCAGAATCGAGTTCATTTTTTGGTGGCAGATTGGTCGGGTCTCCTACCACTAAGTACAATAACTGCCCTTTATTTTCTGTGCTTAAGAAACAGCTACTAACCTCAGTCTTCTCAAATTTTTGCTCTTGTCCCCAATTCATCACTATTACAGTTTATTTCCTTGTCTACAGTCGGGATTTAGATTGCTTGGCCTAGAATTAGATGGGTCTAGATGGTACCATCTGCTGAATGCTCAACAGCTATTAAGATTCTTAGTTTTTTCTATAATGTATTCAGCTGAAGAGGAAAAGAAAGCAAAAATGGTGTCCAGCATTATTCATTTTATCAATTTGGCAACCGCAGGCATATTGGCATGGATACATTCCTTGTAGCGAGCGCCGGAGTACAGAAGTGCTAAGACAGCTTTGAGGCTTGCCATGAGTTCCTGTTTTATTAGCAGAGCTGCGTGAACCCACCTGCCACGGGCTGGAAATGCTCAGAAATCACAACCTGCGAGGGTCGGAGCAAAACCCATACACTGCTCTGCTGCGGGGGTGTTTTTTAAAGCCAACCTCTCCCGTGCCCCCGCACAGAGCCCGCGCGCTCCGCAGACAGCTCCTGTTTTATGGAGCGCTCCTCTGGGAAGCAGGGAGCCCGGCCACATTCCCATGTCTGCTGCCGCCGCCGGAGCAGCGTCTTCAAAAGAAGCCCGTAGGACCCCGCTTCGTAGCGCTGCCAAACCGGGATGTTGCTACCAGGTTTTTGTTCATCCTGCTTGAAGAGGGGCATTTATCAGCTGGTTTTGAAACCTTATTTTGCATTTAAAAGTACAATAATTGGACCAAAGACAGTGCTGAGATGTGTATATATATATATTTTTTTTTAAGAAAAAAAGTCAAGTGAAGAAGATCTTGTAGGGAGGAGGGGGACTAAGTGACTGGGCATTTGCTCTTAGATGGAAGGAATCCAAGCACTATAGTCATGATCTGGACTGTTTTGGGTGCTTTTCAAGCATTTATTTGCATTGATATGATCAAACACCCAGTTCAGAATGGCTGCTTTAAACTCAACAAAACAAACACAGGGATTCACCGAGGGCGAATCCAAAATCGTGTCAGGAGCTTCGTGGCTCCTTTTTAACAAGACCTTTTCTGTGCTCCCTTTCCAAACAAAGCGACCATACTGGGGGCTGTCGTTCAACAGATTGCGGCTTCTTTTAACAATTTGTTCAATGGTGGAGGAGGAGGGAGTAGAGGCAGCTATATTTGTCACCACTGTTGTTCAGGAGAATAATTGATTTTTCCAGTTTGGCAAACTACTCCCATTTTCTGCTATTTTTCTTTTCTTTTTTTTTTTTTTTCTTTTTTTACCCTTCACGTCTTCCACAAAAGGCACTTCTCCTTCCAACTCCTAATAGCCATTTGCAGTCTCAGCTTTCCGGGTGGAGGATCCTGGGTCCGGAGCTGGTGTTCTCCTCGCTGGCTTTCCGGAGGCGGCGCCAGGGCTGCAGCCCGTGCTCGGGGCCGAGCCGGGCAGGAGCGAGCGCCGCGCGCGGCCCCGGCCTCTGCCAACGCACCGCGTGTTCCTCGTGCTCCTGCGGGCCTTGGTTTTGCTGGTCATGTTGGATTTTCCTGTTTCTTGGGGGGTTTTGTTTTTTTCCTTATCCATTGTTTTCCCTAGTGAGACCTTCCTTGCACCTTACAGACCTGGGTTAGGTGGATAGGTTCGGGTTTGGTCAGAAGTCCCTAACAGTCGCTATGTGATGGCATTGCGAGAAGTGCGTGAGCAGTGAGAAGTGGCGTTTTATCAGTCTGGTGGTTACAGCTAATGAAAGGCCATGCACCAGCAGAGGGGCTTTAGGACAGTAGGGCTTTAACACTGGGTATTAATTGAAAACTCACCTGTTAAACAAACTCACAAAACCCGCTTGGACGCAGTCCTGTGTCACGTGCTGTGGGTGACCCTGCGTGTGCAGGGTGGTTGGGCTGGATGACCTCTAGAGGTCCTTGCCAACCTTAAGCATTCTGTGATTCTATGATTCTAAGCAGCCCAGACACGGTTTTGTGGAGAAGACATGGAGGGGTGCTTAGGAAGGAGCTTCAACACATCTGCGTTCCTCAGAGCAGAGGATCTGCCCAAGCCTCTCCTCTTACTGCACCACTTGATATTTTGGAGATACACCACCTTTTTGGCCAAAAATGAAGAACCTGGGTAGTACTTAAGGAGCTGCTGCAAATGCCAGGCCTATCCTATGGCGATAAAACTTTAAGAAATGTAGCGGGAGGCTGCCCTCTGCACAGCACGCCAACCTGGATTAACATATTTTTTCCTCTCTTTTTGGAGGTGGGAGGTGGTTCCTTGGACTCTGGCCTCCATTTGAGTGGCGCGCGGACGGCCTGGGCTGGGGAACGGGCTGGGCCCGGCGGCTCCGCGACGCTGCGGCCTCCGCTCCGGCACCCCAGACCCGCGGTCCCTGCCAAGCTTCGAAGCCCTTGTAGTGTAAACACACACAACCGCCTCCAAAAAAGGCCCTAAAACGCCAGCACACAACGATATTCATATGTTAAACTTTAAAACATATTTAATATATTACAAGTAATTGATTTAATGTATAAGTAAAACTAACTCTGCATAAATTAGTAAAATATTTGCACGAGAGCAATGTAATTGCCATGATTCAAGTGAATGAAGTGGTTAAGGCTTCTATTTACTATCTTTGTTAAGCACAAAAGTCTAACTTTTAAACTCCAGCAGTTTCTTAAGCACCAGCCCTCTAACTGTATTCAAAAACATGACTGAATTTTGCAAGTTACTGTAATTTGTGGAAGGCTTTTTGCAAAGCTTCTAAAGCCAAATAAAAAAAGAAATCTTTTTTTTTCTCTCCTTTTTGATTATAGTAAATTGGGTGTAATAATCTTGGCTAGTTTGAGTATTATGAAGGTGAACATCAATAGCAAGAGGATTTTGTGAATATTTTTGTAACATTATGTAATATTTAAATTTATGTTGTTTTTGCCTTTTTTTTTTTAATTTTACATGTAGTAATTAATTTTGTCTTACTGACAGATGATTCTCAATGACTGATTTCCCAGAAAAAATCCAGCCAGGTATTTTAACGCTTTGTTTTCCTTCTAGACGAGTTGCACTCCGGGGCTGGTTGTGGTGAGGGGCGCTGCGGCGGGCGCTGTGGTACCCGCGGGTTGGCAGGGCTGGTGTGGCCGAGCGCTGCCCAGGCCGTGTCCGCGGGGAGCCCTCGGCGGGCGGCGGGGACGAGGCGCCCGTGAGCGTGGGGACGTGGTGGGACGGCACCTGGGCAGCGCCGAGGATGGCCCCTCCGCCGTTGGGATCCGGTGACGCTGGGATCTGAGCGCGCCGCTGTCGTGACGGGAGCGCGGCCGCTTCGTCGCCGCGCAGGCCGCGCGCTCGAGTAGCACTCGTGGCTCTTGCTATGCTGCCCGCATGCCGTGAGCCTCGCCGTGTCCCCCCGCGCCCCCTCTTGCTCGCCATCGATCCGCTCCATGTTTCGGGTATTTATTACGTTGTGCTCGCGGAGGGCGGCTATAAAAGCACCATTTTTAAGGCTACGTTCCTTAGCTGCGGGGAAGGACCCGTGCGAGGGCTTGGATGCGACTCCCCCCAGACAGGGCCCTTTGAAGCGCTGCTCATTGGGCTCGTCTGTGTCTGAGGATCAGGCATCATACCCCAATGAGCAGCTCACTAAATCTGCCCGTTTTGGGGCATTTTGTAATATAAATGAAAGAATAAGAGTAAGAATGAATGTAAACAAATCTGAAAATAACCATCTGTAGCACAGCGGGTGTTTTTTCACTCTTCCTTCCCCGCCATGGCCCCTCCAGCCACATACACGCTGCTTTCTTGCACCTTTCCCCAGCCTGTTTCCCCCCCTAATCTCGTGTCCTCACCTTTACCTGGACGCCAGCCGTGACTATCCGCCTGCAGCCCCGTCCCAAGCATCCCAGCAGAGATGCTGCTCCATCAGGTCTCTCTCCGTCCTAAGCCTTGGGAGGACCCAGCAGCTGCTCGTGTAGGTGACACTGAGCACCTCCGCGCGGCTGGGGCATCGCTGCGATTCTGCTGAAGACGTGCAAGAATAAAGATGAGCCGCAGCATGGGCAGTAGGGGCTGTGCCACCGGTTACAAATAGCTGCAGATACCGGTGCTGCCACTTGTGCTGCAGCTGGGCTGTCACATGTAAAGCCTATTTGTTTCTGAGATGGGTTGGAAAAGAAAATTTCGACCTAACATTTCCGGGAACTTCGTGTAAGGTTCACAAGACCTGCTACAATAGAAACACCATCAAGACTATTCCCTTAAGGCCCATTTCTGTGATGTATTTTTGCTTGGCAAGTAATAAAAAACCCATCAAGGCCGATTTTCGAAGCTGGGTGCAGCGGCCCGTTGGCAGAGGCCTCGCTCCTCATGAACGGGCAGGTGGCCGTGACTTCGGGGGCTGCAAGGTACGGAGCAGCTCGAGGGCTCTGCGTGCTCCGACTGGCCTGCGCCTCCCGGTTCCTTCCTGCCGCGGGTTGTGTGCAAGGACTGGCACATCCTGCCACGCTACGTGGCTTGCCTGGCCCAGGAGGCACCCACACTCGTCCTTAAGCTAGTTTTAAAGTACGGAGGGGTGCAAAGACAGGGACACCCCCATTTCAGTGTTTGTCTTCCTCCTCCTGAGTGAGTCATGGTGTAGGACTTTCACGCAGGTTGCTGATGTGCTCCTGGGCTGCACGTGACAATGTCATCTCCGTGTAAAGAAATTCCACTTGAATTCCATCAGTGCCTGCTTTTCCTTAGCTTCAGCTCCTGCCCACTTGTTGTTAGATAGGGCTGCAACTTAAGGAGCCTCCTTTAGCTCTTCTGTATTCTTTACCTCGTCTTCTGAAGAGTGCTGATCTGCTTTGTTTTTAACTCACTAGGATAATTTTGTCGCTCAGGTTTTGGGCTGTCCTTTATGTGCCTAATGATAGAGCCCAAGTTAGGGTGCAATCTTCCAAATATTTCCTTGTTAGCCCCTGCACTGAGGGAGTGAGTTTGCTCTCATGCTTTAGTCAGTGTCTTCAGTTTGGAAATTCCAGAAATATCTCTGCTTCTTTTTGTGCTGACATGAAGACCTATGCTTAAGATTTTAGAGTTTAATTTCTAGGCATTCACTGCACTCCAGCCCCTTTCCCTGGGCTCCGGAGCACCCATTGCCGCCTTCCTTTTGTTCCTGCCGCAATTGTTACCTGGCGTTATTCGGCGCTGAATTGCAGCGCATCCCTTTCCTGACTCACTAAAAGGCAGGCTGGATTTTTTTATTTATATGTTGTCCGTTCATTCATATTGTCTGCAGCATCTCCTCCATTTTCTACTTTGAATAAATTTCATCCCATTTTTGCATGTCATTGAAACAGAAAGAGAGCACAATCAGCTTTGCTAGCGCTCTTTGGGACACACGAGCTATTGCCTCTCCCATCCTTATCTCTTTAGGTTAATGTGCAATGTTAACGGTGCCCTCAATGTACGGTCTGGTTCTTTATGCATTATTTAGCTTGCCCTCGCATCAGAGCCTGGGGTTGTAGCCTGTTAGGGGTTGGTACCGTGGGGCTTTCCTAGGGTCCACAGAAATCATGTGCGTGGTTTCCTTCCATTCTTCATGAGTTTTTTGTTTTGTTTTGGGGGAAGAGGGGGAGGGAGGGGGCTATTTTTTCCAAATATTCTATTAGTTTTGTTACGTATGATCTCCCTTTTGTGAATCCATGCTGAATATCTTTAATTAAATCATAACTTTCCCTATTTTGTCCCTGATTAGTGTTTCCAATATCTTTCCCACTGCTGAAATCAGGCTGACTGGTGTTTAATTTCCTCGCTCTTCCCTAGAGCTGTTGTTATATATAGGTGTTCCCTTAGTCCTCCTCGCCACTGGTACCTCCTCTGCTTCCAAAGACGTTTCATGGATATTTGCTAGAGTGCCCCTTCCCTCTGTGTTCTCCCTCCAGTTGCTGGCCGGGATCCCACCTTCAGTAGCTTCCTTGGAGCTTGCAATAGTTGAAGAATGTATTTTTTTGCAGCCCAGCGCCGGCACCGTGAGCGCCAGCCCGCGGGCCCCGCCGCCCTCCTCGCAGCCGCGCTCTTCTGCTCGCTGCTCCGGCTCCCTCCAGACAGACTTCGCTTTTTTTTTTGACCCGTGGTGTATTTTTGTCAGGCTGCATGTGTATTTTCTGCTGATATGAACTCATCTTTGAACATTTGCCATTTCCGTATAGAGTTATTTCCTCCATCCCTTTATTCCATTCAGGGTCTGCTCCTCCTCTTATTGAAGTCAACTGGGAGTTTTGCCATTGCCTTCCTCGAGAGCAGGAGCGAGCGGAGCCTTGCTGACACTTCCAGCATGCGCTCGAAAATTAACCCTGCTGAAATCGAGTGTCGATGCCGAGCTGTGTATTTTAGTTGCAAATCCACCCCGATTCCTTGAACACTTACTGTATTTGAAGAATGGCTACTCTGAAGAAGCCCATTAATTTTAATGCAACTCTCTGGGGTTAGAACTGGGCCGTAACCGTTCTGGTGTCGTGGCTGTGAAAGCATCGGTGATAGAAAACCTTGGATTTCCTGGGCTCGCATTAGAAATGTACCCAAACCTGTTTGTCCTCCTTCCCTGTCAGAGCAAAACTTGTACTCTTACAAAAACTGCTCAAGTTGTGTTTAACTCTGTGGAAGGGAAAAAAATAGAAAAATGCTTTGATAATAGGGTTATTATAATTATTTTTTTAAGAGTAGCATGAAAACTTTCCTCTTCCATATCCCCTGCTAATAACACAAGGAGTCATATGAGTCTGTCCCCACAAGCCGTCGTGCAAACGAGCCCACAGGACTTGTGACTTCAACCAGAAAATAGTTGCTCTGTCCTTAACTCACCCCTCTGTGATTAAAGGCCGGTGCCACATATGGTCTGTAAGCTCACACGTACGTCCCGAGACCGTGGAAACCCGAGCATGATGGAGTACAGCGGGCATGGAGCAGCAGCCCTGATTCTGGGCATTTTTTTGCTCAAGTCACTGCATGTTACTGTAATGACATTTTCCATCTTTCATTCCCTCTTCGAGCGGAGAGCCACAGGTGTTCCACTGGAATTACTCACACATTTATAGAATTGGACATTCTGTCATTAAATGGACTTAAAACTAAAAAGCCTTTGTCTGCGAAAGGTGGCCAATAGAAAGGGACTCTGGATTATCTGATATCCCATAACTTAATCATATGGCTCTTAAGAGTAGGGCATAAGCAGCTGTGTCTCACTAATATGCATGCAATATGTGTAAAGTGATATGCTTTAATTCTGAACTTGTTTTTAGCAGGAAGAAAAAGCATTTAGATGAGGAACATTAAGATTCAGCATTAACCATTTTTTTCCTCGGGGCAAAATTATTCATCACCTGATATTTATTAAGGCAACATTTTTATTTTATTGCCATGTACTGTAAGGAGTCTTTCCAAACATTTTCCAAGTTGTGCAGTGAAGTTTCACAGGCAGATTGGCAAGCGGTATTTAGAGTGGTTTTCAAACTCGATGAATTTCAGAAAGATATTTTCCTTTTCCTAAATAGTGCTGTTGTCAAATCTCACAGAGGAAATAACTGAGATAAGCAGTCCTTTAATTTATTATTTAATTTTCATTTTTATCCCTCCTCCCACATTATATAAACTTGATTTCTCTATTGTAGCCTTAATTGTTAGTTTGCGTTGCTTTAATCTCTCTTATTTAAGTATGTTTGCTTTAATAATATTAAAAAAAACTAAGACAAAGAAACTGTAGATTAGAGACTTTATTTTCAGGGTAAAATGATACGGATAAGTGAGCGTCAACTGACCAGAAATTATTTGCTTCTGTCTGTTAGACACGTAATGGAGTCATTTAACTAGTCAAATTAGGAGCTGTAGAAATGCACCATGCTTCATTACTGAGTTCGAATGGGCACCATTTTACATTTACGTCAAAAATTATCTCATAGCAAATTAATGTTTTCATTGTGCCGCGGAGCCGGAGCTGTGCAGTATTAGCACCACCTAGAGCACGCGCCGCGAACGCCCGGACGCGCTTCCCGCAGAAACACCCAGGGAGCAGCACATTATCCCTAAAAAGCCAAGGGCTTCAAACGGGCCTGCACCTTCCCCCCAGGAGCCTTTGAAGTTTAGTCTTTATATACTCGTTAAGCTACAGCACTTCTGTAATATTCCTCTATTAATTTGACAACGAGCTTGCAGGTGTTTATGGCGTATTTCAGCTTGGTTCTTTTGGAAAATCTTTCTGTATCAATGGCACTAGTTGTATGTTTTCAATAAAAAGAAAATATACCATTAAAAGTCTGAGCATCTGCTTCAAAAATCTAGAGAACGTTTCCTGCGGCCAGACAGGAAAAATCCCAGGCAAGGTTATTAAGGCTCACTCTTCCTTGAAATTTCCTGAAAAGCCCAACTGAAAGGACGTTGTTTAAAAAATCAAATACTTACTTGACTAAAGAAAAAAACTAGTGCCCTGAAGGGTACTGAAAAATAAGTATGAGCCCAGGAGAGCAGCAGGTAGAATTCCATCTTGGAAAAGGTCTAGTAAAGAATAGCTCTGATATAGGAAAAAATACTGAAAAGTAGTAACACTATAAATGGGACAATGACTGTGGCTATCCATTAGGAACGTGCTGTGGCTTTGTCCCTCGGTGCTGCTTTCCAGGGAGATGGTGTCAAAGAGGAGGTGGTCTGAAACCTGCCTTGTTTGGGGCAGGAAGGGCCAGGGCGGGCGCTCGGGGCAGCGTGGGGACGGTGGCACTTCTGGCCGTGAAAGGGATCAGGTGCCTTCCCAGGCACAATGTTTTCATCCCGTAAGTGTTTCATGATGAAGAAACACAAAGGCTGAGTGCCATCGTCTGCCATGGAAGCTGAGTTTAGGGCTTCCATAAAACTTCAGGAATTCTGGGGGGAAAAAAGAGAAGTTACAACAAGTGTCTGATGAGCCTGGACACCCCGTGTGGGCAGGGGCCACAGCCTCCCAGCTCAGCACTGGCTTCTCCACTTGCTCAGTGATCATCAGGTCCTGTCACTAACCCTCCTCTTGGAAACGGATAGCACTTATTAAGTCAGAGCAGACCATCGTGGTCCTGCTGAATGTGGGCTGAAAAATATCTCCCGGTAATTCTTGCATGGAAAGGATTTTGTTGCATGTGCAAATACACGACACCCGTCACTACAGGACGTTCTTCCGAGCGGGAATTTGCAGGATTTGAGCCTGTGATATGTTCTGCATTAAACATATTTTATCAATTGACCAGAATATCTAAACATGTTTTTCAGTCTTATTAAACGTTTTGTGTGCATAACTGAATTAATTTTCTGTATTAATATTCCTAGAAGACATTTATAGAACCAAACAAAAACATCCACAAAGTATTTTGACACAAAGCGCAGGAGTCGGAGACAAAGATGAGCTGAGAGGGGAAAGTGGACCAGAATTCATTTAGTATTACACTTATCTCTGGAGCAAATGATCACTCATTAATTAAAATGCTGCTGCCAATTGTAGTTTGAAGACAAAAATCCTACATAATTGTGTCAAGTATGTAATTTTTGTTAGTGTACTATTATTTTTCATATTTCAATGAGATGCTCTTCAGGATCCTTTTGAAAATCAAATAATTGTTTATGATATTATTCCATGGCTAAGTACAGTATCTTAAACACATATTGTGCTGTAAGTTCAAGAATGTGACAGTGACTTTAGGGCCATGGTTATGATAATGCCGAACTGGTAGACGAAAGAACATGCCTGTGAGCAAGTTTTCTTTTGTTCTAGACAAAGCTTTTTTTTTTTTCCTTTCTTTTCTTTTCTTTTCTTTTTCCTTTTTTTCTTTTTTTTTTTCTCCTTTAATGGCTTTAGCTCATTTCAGAAAAGGATTTCTTTCAAACAGCAAAGAAAAAATGTTAAGAGCCTTGCTTACAAGTACCCTGGTATTTTCTTCTTCTTTTAACTGTAGAAGCACTTTACCTATTATCATGAATCTTGTCTGCTGAGATAGTTCAGCCTTCATGTTATGTTTACCAAGGCCAGACTATAGGATCAAATAATTTATAACCATTCCTGTTGGGTTTTAT
Organism: Tinamus guttatus; assembly: GCF_059628265.1. Lineage (NCBI taxonomy): Eukaryota > Metazoa > Chordata > Aves > Tinamiformes > Tinamidae > Tinamus > Tinamus guttatus. The sequence goes on along the minus strand of NW_028289208.1, from coordinate 2,181,129 downwards.
GTAATAACTTTGGAACTCATATAAAGTAATGATCCACAAACTCTTTTAATGTTCATTATAAAATATGAAATATTTCTCAGAACCATTGCAATTATGTGACCAGACATAACTGTTTCACACATGAGTAAATACAGGGAGGTTTAACATAACTTTATTATCTTCCTGTCTTTTCCTCTCATTGATGTGATAATACTGTTTTAATATTTTTCTAAAGAAAAGTTAAGTAATTTCAGACTCTCTATTGAGGCCTAGTTTATTGGTTTTTGTAATAGAGTACTCAAGAATAATTGTATTTATGATTAGACTGATAGTAGTAAATGTTGTTGTGCTGAATAGGGCTAAAATACCCTGAAAGCTTTATATTATTGTAGATGAATATATACACACACATCAGTAGGAAGAAATTATTAATATCTGTCTGTCTGTCTATGCATTTATATTATGCTTATCATCATAGTATCAGAGCACCTTCTCTGGAGACTTTCTGGGGTTTAGTAGTTATTAAAATGTCAGTAGGTATAGGATGGCAAAACTCATTAAGACTACACCAAAAAAAACATCCCTGCTTCTTGCCTTACACTTAGCACTAACCTTCGATTTCCCCCTCTTCTTCTGATCTTGAATTTAGGCAAGGCATAAAGTGGAAGCTGCCGCAAGTTAAACTCCCTGCCGAAGCGGAGCTCCTGTTAAAACTTAATCGACCTTTGAAGGGTTTCTGTTCAGTTCTGCAGCATTCAAGGCCAGGAGAAGCATCCAGTTTTATAGTTCGGAGCTCTGGAGCTTTTCATGGCGTTTTATCCTGCTAGATCTCTTGCAGGACTGTTAGACTCACATGGGTGTCCCTGAGATCCCTTCTACCTATCATCTGAGTTACAGTATGTGCAGCAAACAGTTGGCACTAACATGGGGAAAAATAAGCCACTATAGGGAAAACTGCAAAGAGGGAAGAAGGTCATAGCACCCAGAAGGATATTCACCTTAAAGCCTTCCCTCTTGCTCTTCTAGAGGTGTTTGACATATAGCAAGAAGAAGAACGAAGAGTAATTTGGTAATGTTGTAAAATACCAGAATTTTGATTGCTGATTGACTGATACTAAATACACATCGTCGGGAGAAAAAAAAAAAAGTAATTATCTGGCCAAAAGGACATAATCTGATCAAGAATGTGCTTAATAAGGAGAGGCTGGTTGGGGTTTTATTTCCTAATTCTCCCATTGCCTGCCTGCAGAATCTTCTACCGAGTGAGCACGTCGGGGTGGGAGCTGCCCTTGGTGAGGAGGGACCAGGCCGAGCGCCGGGCGCTGCTGCAGGCCCCGTCCCGGCAGGGCCGCACGCGAGCGCCGCGGCGGCGCCTTCGGCCCGCAGCTCCAACAACGTCGTAGGCTGGGTGTTTACTCAATTCTGGACCGCTTTTCAGATCAAATACCTCGTTCTGTGGGAACTTCATGAACGCAGCGTACAGAAGCGTTTTGTAGCAGGGTAGTTGCTCGACGCTTTCCCTCGTGGCTCTGGTGATGCCCTGGCCAGCTTTACCTCAGCCAGAAAGTCAGGGGTTCGTCAACGTGGTTTCCTCCCTCCTGCGCGGTGGGGATGCTGTGCTGGAGCAGAGAGGGCAGTCTGCAGTACTGCTTAGGCTGGCTCCGTCAATCTGAGGCTCTTCAGACATTTTTTCTGTTTTTGCCATTTCAGACCATGAAAAGGGGTTCAATGTGGCAGCCGTGGTGGGAATTCAGATCACCTCCCGGGCCGCCCCAAGCACTCAGAGGTTAAGTTTCTTCCCTCCCCACATCTTGCTCGGTTCTCTTACTGGAGGCTTTGTGAAAGCAGGGGTAATTTTCATGCATTTAGAGAAGTGAATCCAGAAATGTTATTTCCATGAGTCAGGAATAACCTGCAAAATGCTAAGTGCTGAAGCAAAGCTGAGCCATGAATCAGTTATGCATGGTCATTCCTAACGAGACAGAGAGATGTGTTTAGTTCATACAGTTCCTCTGCTGCGTGTTGTCTTTGCAGGACGTTCTATTCTCTTTAGTTTAAAATGGCTTTATTTTTCACTGTGAAATGCTGGTACAATGAAGAATGATTCTAGTTGTACTTTAGCGGTAGAAAACTGTGATATGTCTAACGATAGGATGAGAGGTATGATGAATGCAGAAGATGCAAAGGATGGCAGCAGTTAGACTGGGCCTCCATTTTCATTTTTGAGAATAGTTTAATTTTGTACAAAATCATATATAAAATGTGGTCTTTTCAGGAAAAGTGGAATTTTTGAAATTCAAGATAAATTTTTATTTTCAGTCATGTCATAGATTTTGATTGGATCCATTTTAGGAAATAATTTTATCATTTCGTATGGCATGCTTTTGCCCAGAAAGATTTACTTCATTCTGAAAGCAAAATGTTAGATTTACCTTTAGTTTACCAGTATTCTAAAACAACAAAAAACTGACAATCAGACTGTGAAAACTTTTACTCTGTGCGCAGTAGGATCCGTCAGGATCCGTCTCCGTGTTTGCAGAGCCAGAGGGAAGATCTGCTGAAGTCAATGCTCAAGAAACCACTCTGCTTTTGCCCCAAGCCTTTTCTCCCCAGAATTGAAAGGACAGGTTAGATCCATGATGCAGAGCATCTCTTCCATCTTGTCATATTTACTGCATGTTCACGTTCAAACTTGCACTTCAACCTCTTTCCCAGGGGAGCATGTGGTTCAGTTAACCAGGGATATAATTTTTTCACTCATTTGAAACTTTGGTGGAGCTGCTCCACAGTTAGCAAAAATACTGCTAATTTTCAACATGTTTAGGCCAAGCATTCATTATCCAGGCTGCAGGAATTGCATTAGCCTGAGCTGTTGCTGCAGGTGTAATATAGCAGTCATATTTACCCACACTCTTTACTACAAGTGAATTAAATCTGTGTTTTCAGACAAGTTGCAGTTTGTGCATTGGGATTTCTGTACACTGAAAATTCAAACCGTATCTGTTTGTTCAATTGATTCATATAAAATTTTGGAACCTGGAAGAACTCAAAAGAGCTACCTCTTTTAGCTTGCCTCTAATGATGAATGTATACTTATCGTAAGCACTTTATATGTACACTTTTAGGATATGATCAGAGATGTCTTTGTTTAATATAGCATTTTTCCTGTGATATTAGGAACCAGAAAAGCTATCTTCAGTCCTGTCAGCATAAAAACTGCACAGCAGGAGGCAAAACACATGAAGCGATTTCCAGGCCTCTTAACATACACAATTCACACAGTTGAAAAGGTTGTGATGGCTTAACTTTTTTTATTTTTTTCCTTTCTTTTTTTTTTTAAATCTCAGGCATATAATGGTTGACTCTTGTTGCTATTTTGAGACACTGAGATTTTCTGGAGGAACAAGTTCCCTAATTACTTTTTTTTCTTCCCAATATAAAGTCAAACCATTCTTGTCTGTTTTATTAGGTGTCAGGCAAAAGATTGCATTGGGGTGAGAGGGGCTGTGTTTAGTTAGGAATGTAGCATGACCAGACTACATGGATTCAGATTAGAGGCAGCGTTCATTATGCTTCTGCTGTCTAATTCAGCTGTGCTCGGCTACGTGGTGTTTTCTGGAGCAACGCTTAGGAATCAGCGCGTTGGAGTTAAGGGCACGTGGTCCTGGCTAAGGTACGTGTCCCAGCCACTCGCATCTTGGTTGAGGTGCATGGAGGGGCAATATCAGAGGTTGTGACAGTGCCACCTTCAAGGGACTGCCTGGGGTGTCAGTGCAACAAGCCTTTTTTAAATTTTTTTCTCCCCATGATTTGCAGGGGGAAGGCAGAGGAGGCATCGCAAGGCTGATATCCTGGGTGACTTTCCAAAGCCTTGCCCATCTTGTGCTTCCTTAGCAACTCACACCAACTTTTTCATCTAAGGGCACTGCTCTTCCAAGGGTCTTGCGTTAGGGCTCACCACCATCCCTTCATCTCCCCCTGTAAAGGGGTAGTCCCTTTAAAGGAGAGGGGAGCTAATTGCCCCTCCACTCCATGCTCCCCCTTTCCTCCTTTCACTAATAGGACTCAGCTGTCGCTTCCTTGAGCTGAGTGCTACAGTTAGCAGTTGATCCCAGGATGGTTTATCAGAAACCCTGCATTTCTCGACAGCTTCTCAAGTATGCCACCACATTTTAGGATCACTGAAAAGGGCAAGTAGGGCCAATGACCCACTTACATTGGACCAGTGACTATGAGTAACATCTGTGCAATTACTAACATGCTGCGACCTGCACATACACAGTGAGTTTGTCTCTCTTTGTTTGAGATTTTTATAGAAATAGTGATGATTTTGTAAATTTCTCTGTAACCTTTCATAATAGCTAGAAAATATTTTGGGTTATATAAGTAAAGTGAGCCATGAATATGTGCTCTGTTTCAAAAGTGTAGGTGGATAATGATAGTGTTGTGACTTCCCCAGGAATTAGCTTATATTATTATCTTTGGTCTACTTTAAAAGAAAGGTGATCTATGGGCTTTCTAATCAGAACTAATTAATACAAAATGTTCTTATTTTAAATGATAAATTCCTTTGTAAAGAGTTTTAGTGGTGTATCTTTCTGAATGATCCTCTCTGTAGTATAGGACATGAATATGAAACACTTTAAAAATTCAAAATGATTTTTTTAAAATACATTTAGAGCATTAGTTTGAACATGAGTGTAGCCTATTAACTTCCTTTTTGAAGTATACTATTCATAGTCATCTTTTGTCTATTAACATTATCTCATTTATAAAAACTGAGATGGGCTGTTCTTAGACCTCCGTGTCCTTTCTCGATGGCTGTACGTGGAATTGTTGACTGTCAATATTGCTGAGCGTACAACTGGCACACTAAGGTTAGTTTGTTGGCGACATTGTCTCTTGAGATTCAAAGGATGTCATTCCTGTCTAAGTGGGAGAGCGATAATACATCTGCACTCTGTGTCTGTGACACCTCGCTGTCATGTGCCTTTGTCAATGGACAGCAACGCCTGTCATTTTGTTATGAGGCCCAGCATAAAGTGTACATCACCCTTGACATGCTATAAAGTGCAATGTGTAAAGAGGGTTATGCCTGGTGTCCACGGAGTCTAAGTGTTCTGTTTTGATAGCTCACATTAAATAATAATATTCTCCAAAGACCCGCTTCCACTCTCAGCCATATTGTTGAAATTTCACAATAGCTTTGGAGACCTCAAAGGACCTAACTGTGCCCAGCTCTGGCTTCACTGGCCTAGAAGATTAAAAGAACAATACATTAAGTGATGAGTTTCACCCAAGAAATGTTAACTTAAGGACAAGGAGCACAATTTATGGGATTTTTAGTTCTCTGTGGCCCATGCACACGTAGTCTATACCTAGCACTGCTGTTGTTAGGCAGAATAAGAGTAAAGGGAGAATTCACTGGAGTTAGATGGAGTTTGGACTGATCTAATTGGAATTGATTGGAATTTCCTTTTCTTGGAAAGGCTATATCATAGAAAAAGTTTCAAATATATCAAGGATTAGGTGCAATAAATATACTAAGGAGAAAAAAGTAAGGATTTTTTTTTTCTTTCAGTCTTCCTCACATGTCCCCTGCAAAACATCCCTCTGGAGACATTTGCAGTTATAGGAGGACATTCACAAAATAAGATTTTATTGTTCAGTGCAGATGTGAAGTTATTTTACTCATCGTTATAATTGCACCCTGTAATCTAAGGCACTAATCAAAAATATTTGAAATATTCCCTGAGTTACTTGGTATGTTGCTTTATTATATATCACATATAGAATTGTCATTGAGAGAAAGCTTCTGTTTTGGAGGGAGTTCAGACCTGTATTCTGAAAGATGGAAGTTCTTGTATCTGGTGCCATCCAAGAAATTTTTTGCTAATTATCCGAGCACTTAAGAAATGGATCCGGAAAAGAGATGGACTCCTTCAAAGGGAGGGAGAGTGAGGTTTTATAGTTTATCTTACCATCTTGAGAGGAATTCAGCACGTTTTAACAAACCTTACACAGTCTCATTTACATCCTCAGTCATTAGGTGCAAAAACTTATATTTTTATATTATATATACATAAACATTTACACCTATGCATATACATATGCATTGACGCACACAACATCCACACACTGTACTCTTACTAAGTATCTGGATGCTCTTGCTAAACAGGATTTAAGCCCTGTTGTTTCTAGCGAGCAGTTAGCAGCAGTTCCACGTGCAGCCAGCTCTGAAGATCAGGGTCTCCCTGATTTATTGTTTCGTCTGTTCAGGAATGCCCCCAAGATCCCCATAGCGGCTGCCAAAGGGTGGGACTTACACGGCTGTGCGTGTATTTTGATAAGAAGTAGTACTTTGTTAAAACATGCAAACAGCAGGCGTTACTTTCCTTCCAAGGACGATCTCACTTAGCTGTTGTTAAGTTCAGAGTTTATCAGCACAGTTAGTATCGGTTAACCTTTATTGTAACAAATATTGCCTGTTCTATCTACACAACTGCCATCTGGAGACAAAGTTTGAATATTTTAGCAAGGTGCTTATAGCACTGAAGTCTGCGGTGAAATTGGCTGAATTGGTAGATATAGATTTCTAGGCTGCCTTTTGATAGCCCTGTGGTGAAAAAACACAGTATATTGATTCTCACCAGGGACTATATTGTTAAAATATATAAATGCAAAAATTGACTTAGGAAATAAAAAATAAATGATACCTATAAATCAAGGATAGCTGATAAACAAATAAATATCTATCACTATTATATCTCGGTATTTCCCAAAGATATCTGAAGAGCACTTAATTGTAACTGAGTAATCAATTATTCAATTAACCTTCTTCTCATCGAATATATATTTGATATAACTTTTTGAAGCTTGGGCTCTAAAAGGTTTATATTGATTGCAGGTTTCAAGGCCATATGTTTCAGTTATTGGATTTGTGCAGTCAAAATTGACATCCTAAGTCCACTAGAATATGTAAATATTTGAATGTAATGAGTTTCCAAGATTGTTGAAGTTATGCACTTAGTTTTCATTACGTTCTAAACCTGCAGTCCTTCCTGGTTATGAAACTCGCATAAGCAGAACACGTGTCATGGAAATACATTTGTTAACCAGGAGACTTGGGGGACGTGGCTTATTTCACGGTCTGGCTATGAGTGGATGTAAGCGCTTTCATAAATTAATTTTTCAAATGACTTTGGGTAGAGCTGATTGGGAAGCATTTCAACATTTTGTTGTATATTGACCCAAATGGTCGGAATTCTTCAAAAGAAAATATTTCACGAGGGCCTGTGGCATGGTCCGGATGGCTGTGGTTCCAGTGGAAATCCTGCTGGGCAGCCCAGCAGCAGGGCCAGTGCATCCCCCTTAATGGAGAATTTAGACTTTTTCCAATTTTGTACTGAAATGGGTGTATTCCTGTCCAGGCACCCTTGGAGCCTGCTGGATACCACTTTCCAGCTGGGCTTCCTGAGCCTGTTTCTGTGGGTTGCCCAAATGTGCACACAAGCACGTGGCATGCGAGTAGGAAAGTCTCACTTACCACCAACGTGTGTTTAAAATGCACCCGTTGCTTCTATATTCATCACAAATGAGTAGAGCTTAAATTAAACCGACCACTTAATTACCCAATGCCAGTAGTTTAACAAAGTCGTACGGGACAGCAAAATTCCACTTTCCCCAGTCACCAGGTCAACCTGCCCAAGTGGAACGGGGAGAATTCAGCGCCGGTCCTGTCTGTAGGCAGCAGCCTGGTGGAAAGGGCTTGGCCTCTTCCTGTGCTCTCCATTGCGGTGCAGCTCTGTCACAGGTTATTTGCCATAAAATACGACACCAAAGATGCTCTGATTCATGTTCTCTGCAAGCAGCTCAAGAGAAAAAACACCGTAACAGAAAATGGGAGGGGAAAAAGGAAAAAAATGTTCTGTGATGAGTTAAAAGGCGCTCTGTGTTTCCCTCGCAGTGTCGGGAGGGCGTTAGTGTGGCGAGGGCAGCACCCCTATCCTGGCAGGGACGAGCTGCGCTGCCGGCCGCTCGCGCCCGGGTCTGGTTCCCTATGGGGTTATCCTCCAAATCAAAGGCGAGGCGAAAACCCTGGCAGGTTTCTGATGGATTGGGAAAGAATTGTTTAGTTCTTCCTTCACTTAAATGTGTGATAATATGATGGATTCCTTCATAAAGGCAATTACTAACGCTTACATTTTCGTCAGATAGGAAGAGATAACTGTACAAAGAAAATTCATGTGCTATGTACTCTAAAATGGCCATAGGGCTCTTGCTGTGCAAGGACTGGCCTGTTAAGGATAAATTTACTGCTTCTCATTTGCGCTTTCTCACGTTGATAGGTTGATTTGTAAGTATATGCGGGACACACCGTTAAGAAGCGATGATTTACATAGATGCAACCCCCTGCAGTCATGTAGTAACTTGCTAAATTTCTTTTGCTGGCCTTTGGCAGTATCAGAAGGGACGAGCAGTAACGGGTTAATGTCTGACGGTCCCTCAAATTTGTTTGATATAGCGCTGCACCAAAATATTCGTTTCTGGCAACAGTCTTGACAACCTTTTGATATTTAGATTTTTTGTATGTGTGCTTTAGTGTGTAATAGATTAACTTGGCTCTGCAGAAAAGGTCTTTATAAAATCCTTAACTGTTGCACTCATTATTGAATAAACAGCACTTTCTTCATCTTTTAAAAAAAAATGCAGATTTTTTTCCTCTTAAAAATGCATTCATAATCTAGATATTAGCAAACTTTTTTTCTTTTTTTTTTTCTTTCCTCCTGAAAAATATCATAAACAGTCTTGGTTTGACCTTGTTAATGCAGGACCACTTTAGTAATCTGTGCCTAATGATTTTTTACATTAAACCACAGCTTGTGTTGGACCCTTGTGTGTCACAGTAATTTAAGAACAGTCATTTTGCACATTCCGATCCCATTATGTTACATTGTTACTGAATAAAGACTGGTATTATGTTGCTCCTATAAAGGGCAGAAGTGGCCTGAATTTTATCTGCTGAACGAATCAATCTGGATTATGTCAGCTGAAAAGAATTGTGAACTGCAGTCTCCAGCAGATGGGGAGATTTTAAAAATGTATCTGTTTGGTTGTGAATACATCAGCTAAGATAATACCTTGTGGTGACTGAAAAGTAGTTTTTCTCTCCCCTTTTTTTTTCTTTTTTTTTTTTTCAATGAAGACTGTACCAATTATCATTTCAACATAAAGTATTAGGAGATCAATTGGGAACTGAATGCCATTTCCTAATGTTAATACAGTGTTTTATTTAAGCTGCCTTGACAGGCTGTCTAGGCTGTGGGAAAAAGACTGAGCAAATAATGAGTAAAGGGTTTAGAAAAAAGACAGAGGGTGGAGCTTGGCAAACGATGTGAGCTATTCATCAACAACTCAACAAGGATGATGGAAATAATAAGTACTCCTTAAAGAAAGGGGGAAAGGATTTTTTTAAAGAAACAGTTTCCTTTAAAAAATATTTAACTCTAACTTTGTATTACTTTCTGATTAGCTGATTTTAAACTTCCTGAAATCGGCAAAAGCTTTCCTTTGAAATGGATAGTATTCATTTAAACAGTGCATTCTTTAGCAATCAGGTTTAAAAAAAAGAAAAAAAAAAGAAAAGAAAAAAGAACAGTGTCTAATTTCCTGTTCATTCGTGCAAATTTTTTACCATGTGGCATTGTCATTTAATATCTAAAGTACATTAATGCATTTCTATAATGCAAAAACCCCCAGACAAATCCCCTGTGTGAAATAATTTGTGTGAACTTTGAACTAACCATGAATAAAATCAAGATCTTATTATGTCCTTTATTTATATGGTACAGAAAAGCTTTGAAACATAATACGAGCACCAACGTGATATGCACATTCACTGTGATGCTTTCAAAAAAAAAAATCCCAACTTTCCTACATTTTAATGGGTTTTGCTCACAACTTAGATGCCATTTTGTTACCTCTGAAAATATTTATCTAAAAATCAATAGGCTATTCTAATATTATTGTGTTCTGAGTTGCTAAATTTTCCATTCAGTGGATATAATGCCACCATCTGTAAAGTTCTAGATTTTATAATACTTATAAGCTGTTTTTAATCTATTTTTACTGCCATGTTCTGTCCTGAAATGTCAAAGAGTGCAGAATAGGTCTCGGAATTAACATGACAGTTAAGAAACTTGGCAAGGTTTTACAGCAGATTGTGACATTAACAAAATACAAAGGAGAATGGTGAAATTAACGTTAATGTATGCTTGCAGACACTATAAAAATCTATATGTCCACGATCGGGGAACTAAAAATAGGGATGTTTTTTATGTGGATGCCATTAAATACAGAGCTTTACTGTGAAAAGAAATTTCCATATGAAAAGCAACTTACTAAAAAGTAATGCTGTAATCCCTTCTCTGGATTGAACAACAGGTTTATGTATCCTAGGTCAAGTAGGCATATGGTTGTTTTTGTTTTTCAATTTTGTTTTAGGCTTTTTTGAATCTCTGATGAAACTGCTTTGAAAGCACCAATATTGTTTTTCAACAGCTGCAAAAGATATAATATGATAGATGTGCTGATAAGTGGTGGTGGTTATTAAAATTCACGGAGTGCGCAGTAAATCATGTACAGTCCACCCTCTTCCACAAGGAAAAGCTAGAATAAGTGTTCCTAGTTGTGGTAGGTTCCTTGCAAGCAGTGCAGATGCTGCAGTTTTAGGGGCTCAGCCCTTGAAAATATGTGGTGTTACTGCCTCCCACTGAGCCCTGTCGAGCCCTGGGTGCCTTCGGCGGTTTCCTGGCTTTGCTGGGCTGCGATTTCTCTGCTCTCCCCTCCCTATAATCGGCCACAACTTCAGCACAGGAGATGTTCCCAAACTCACAAAACTCCCTGAACACCTGGGGAGGAAAAGCAGCGAGTCCCACGCAGGAGCAAATGCAGAGCTAACTGCTGCGTAAATTAGCAAAAGTTGCACGGAACAACCGTGCTTTCTGATTAAAAATGTATTTTTTCATGTGAGTTTTTGAAGCTGTGACTTACTCAAAGCCCTATTCAGCGGGAACAGGGGCGGGCTGGCTGCTGAGGCTTTACAGGCTCCTGCAGCTTGGCACCCACGGCATCTAATCCTGATAGCGCAGACAAAACCGTCTCTTTTCATCACCGCTGATATTGTGCTGCTGCTTTGTGGGACCCCGGCCACAGAATATGAAGACACGGCTCCTCTCTGCCCCTTTGTGGGAAGCGCTCGTGGGAATGACAAGGGAAGTCGTGCCCGGGCCGTCCCGCGCGGGTTCGGGGCACAGCCAGAGTCCCTGCTTCCATATTGCCCATCAGTTTAGCGTGTAGAGCCCTGAACTTACGGAAAAACACGGGTGTTACTGATGCCCTAACCTGGGGACATGCCTTGTGGCAGCCTTTTGGCACGCTGGGCTGTGGTGGAGGCGAGTGGCGAAGGGCAGCAAAGCTTGGTGTTCGGGGCAGGGCCGCTCTTCATGCCCTATCTCTTACCATGCCCTGCTTACCGCGCTTGGCACGTGCTCAAAACAAGCGAACAGGCCTCGCCACCGTCTGCGTTCTGTTGCGTGGACTCTCCGCTTGCGACACGACTGGGCAGAGCAAGTGCAGGTGCCAGTTGCAAGGACAACAGCAGCATTCCCCTGTGTGAATGCGAGTGCTCTGATGCAATGCAAACATTAATCTCCCCGCTACAAAGGAACAGCATGGATCCATCTGTTACTTTCTTTGCTCTTAATCAAGTTGGGGAGGGAGCAAAAGTTCACGTAGCAAATGTGGGTATGCGCTAGATTTGGACCTACGCTGTAAAGCTGAGATCAGATTTTGAGGCAAGAGGATTTTTGGAGGCTTGTGGATCCCGGGTAGTGTATCATTTTGGATCTCTTCATCCTCTAAATTTGGAAGTGGGAACTGAGCTCGGGGATGCGGTATTGGCCCTCTCTGCGGCGGAACCCACAAGAGCGAGCGCAGGCCGTCGTCCTCATTAGGGCTGTGCTAACAATTGACTTTCTGGTTTGGCTGCCTTGCTGGCAAAGGGGAGGGGGGCAGAAAAATAAAAGAATCAATCCCAACCAAAGAGCCCTTTTCCTCGTTTGCTTAACAATACGAAACATAGAAAATACTGTGTTCTGTATCAAATGGAGCAATTCTAGGAAAAGAGAGGAGGGAAAAAAAAAAAAAAAAGGCAAACACAAAAGGCATGAAGGGCCAGACTGTCAGAAAGGAGGAGAAGGAGATGACAGCCCTTTAATCCCCCAGCTGAGCAGTTAGGAAACTCATCCGGGATGTAGGAGGCCTGGCCCCGAAACGCTGCTCTGCTGAGGAGCGCAGCCCACGTCCTGGAGAAGGTTTCCTAGCACGCAGCCGCTCAGCAGCGAAGGGTGTCTCCTTGCTGCACGTGCTCGCTCGCCGCTTCTCCTCAAGCAATGCGACCTGTGAGTCCCTCCCTCCTTAAAACACCAGGTTTTTGAAATGCTAGATTAGATATCATTTTCCACAAGCTTCTTTGTATGGCTGCTCTGAGCAATGAGTGATCGGCTCATGGCCACAACCACAGTGGTTGCCATTACTCAGGTCATTCAACTCCTAATGCCCATTCCTGGTAACCATCATTTTTGAAAGCAGATGAGGTAAAGCTGACTTTTTGTTAAAATAGAAATTCTTCTAGAGAGTCGAGAGCTCTCCTTCATACTTGGAGCCCTTTTTGAGCTCCTAGGATGATGCATTCTGCATTTGGATGATCATATCATCTAAAGGGACGTAAACTCCTGCGTGTGCCCAAGTGCCAGTTTGGATGTCCACCTGTGGATAGCTGCTCCCTCTGCTCCTGGCAGCGCTCTGGTCCCCGCCGGCCGCAGAGCTGCGGCAGGATGGCAGCTGCCCCGCACATCCCTCCTCCAGGTCTCGGTACCACACGTGTAGCCCAGCCGCCGCGTCTAGCAGGGGCGTGCGGGACGCACGGGGCATCGCGTGGCCTCGGCCTCTCCCCTGCCCGCTCTCGTGTTCCTGCAGCTTGTTGGGATGGAAAGCAAGTCTACTGGGCTGCGTGAGAGAGCACAAGCTACTTCAGTGCAATCTTTCTCTGTAAGGTAAACTTATTTCCATATCAATGATTATGCTCTCACTGCCTTGCTTCCTCTGATTTCTTATCGAGGGACATGTCCTGTTTTTTGAGCTGCTGTATGCTCAGAACTTACACACTGTACAAACACATCCAGCAATCTGGACAGCCTTGTCCTCAGAGACTCACCTGTGCGATCACTTGTGGAACTGCACTTCCCCTATCTAGGATGGGCCAGTGGTATGTAAAAGCGGAACATGTAAAACCCTTTCGAGGTAGCAATTATTATTTAGTTTTTTTTTTTTTTCCTCCCCTCTTTCTGTTCCACAAGAAATGAGTCACCCCCAGCTGGCAGCTTTCTCCTGAGCATGCATCTTTGTTGGAGTGATAGTATTTGGAAGCGTGATGCCCTGCCTGAGGCCACTGGTCTTCTGGATATTTGAGCCTGTGTCATCGTTTACAATTTTCACATCATCTCTCAAGGACTACCAGAAAGCAAACAAAACACCAAATGAGAGTGTTTTGGAAACAGATAGCCCAAGTGATACTGGAAAAACGGACGTTCCTTTATGTGATCAACCTGAAGCGTGACCCTATTTCCTGCAGCGGGTAATGGACAGAGGCTATCTGAGCTCCGGCCTAGGGAGCCTTGCGAATATATGGGTCTGGGTAATGAGAAATTAAGGAACACAATAGGTCGAGAGGCTCTTTCCCACATTGTTAGCTGGGGCACGAGGGACTGACAACTTGTTGCCTGACATATTCATGTGCTTCCCTGCCCTGTGGTTGTGGAGACGTTGCGAGTCTGTGGGAATGTTTCATCCTTTGTCTTTCCAAAGAAATAAATTACATTCATGAGATGGCAGTTTTATAAGTTTTCTTTCTTGTGAAACTTGAACAATTTTGATTCCTTCTTTTCATGAGAATGCACAGCTTTCTAAATGCTAGCATACCCAAAACGCACACAGCGGTATCACTCGCGCGCTGGTGAGAGCGCATGTGTGAGATGGGGTGCGTAGCGCTGGAGTTTCAGCTGGTCTTTGGTACGGTTCCCACGTCCTCAAACGTACTGGGGAGCTTCTTAGTCTGCTAGCTTTCCTTCTGAAAGATATTCATTCTTCTGAGCCAGTCATCCATTCTCTGTTTTTTACCAATAGTTTTATCTTTGAATGAAGAAGTAGGTATCTACTTTTGACGAAGCACACTGGCCTCGGGTCATTTGGAGCCATATCCAAGCATGTGCCTACAGCTGTAGACGGTAATATGAAGGCCAAATTTTATTTGTAAAGGAATTATGATCACTTGCTGAAAAAGTACTAATTTTTGAAGCAAGTCTTTCAAAAAGTCCACTTTTATCTTGCATTTTTGCACCCTCTCATTTTCATACAAACAATTTCTAGAAGAATACGTTTGAGATGAACGTGTGCCACAGTCCTGGGGTTTAAGCCTCCCCAGCATTCCCTGTCGTGCTGGCTCTAGGCATTTGACAAGGACACGCCACCTTTGACATTTTATCTGATTCAAGCCCCTATCTTCCAACATTTCTGATGTGATAGCTGAGCAACTGCACAAGTAAATACCAGTGTTTGGGATATGCTTCTTGCTGCATCCTACCAGGGCTAGACTGTGAAAACTCCTCTAATCAGCTGTATTGAAAGTAGGGGCTAGGGAGGTTTAATGGATACTGTGGTACTTGTTTTTATCTCCTTTCCTGCTGGTATCTCACTGGTTCTGTGCAAGATGAAACTGGTGTGGCGGTAGCCAGCTTGAGTTGACTGTAGACAAGTCCTATCCCTGTATTCCCAGCAAAATGGCCATTCTGCTGCTGCATGGACCCTCCCTTTGACTGGGGCCTGTGCTTGTTGCAGTGAAATGACGTGTCCCTGAAGTACTGTAGGACCCGGGGGACTCTGCTGTAAGAACCCCGCTCCAACCGGTGCCAGAGGGTGAGGTGCGCGTTCAGCAGGATGTTCCCGGCCAGCTGAGCACAGGTCAGGCCTGGGGCAGCTGCTGAAGGCCCTGGGTTGGTGCTGGCATGGACAGAGGCTGCACACCGAGCTGGGAGAGCGTCAGCGGCCGCAGGGCCGCACGCTAACCGGCCGGCACAGGGCTCGTCGGCAGCTGTGTCAGTGGAAGCCATCTCCGAGCAAGTAGGTAAAAGGGCCACCTCTTCTCTTCCTAAAAAGTTGTTGACTGTAATGTGTTCTTTTTCTTGTTTGGTTTTTATTGGCGAGCTGTGATAAAACATGGGCAATGTTGTAATGTGCCATGGGAATGTAATTCCAGTGTGTGGAAGAGTTCAAGGGTAAGAGGTGAAATACTTCAAGTGGATGCTCCATGGGTTGCTTCACTGCTTCCTTGTAGAAGGTGCAGAGATGATCCTGGGCCGCAGTGTTTAGCGATGCTGTCACTGCCCTGGATGTTAAAGGACCACAGAGCTGCCTCTTTAGGAGGTGACATTTTCCTGGAGGTCCTTTGGCTCCCAGGAATGCCTGTCAAAGATCTTCTTGAGCTCTTATGCTGTGCAGCAGGGCTAGCCAAGAGCTGCTTTCACGTGCATTTCAGTTCTACCCTTTCATTTGCATCATTTTAAACTTGCAGGGTATGTTTCCTATACTTCAGGTTTTAGCAGAATTTTAAAGTCAACCGGTGAGTTATGGGGACAAAAGACAACTGCATTCATGGCATCCGGGTGGCTGTTTGACGCTCGCTGTTTTCAGCAGGTGCCTAGTCTGGCTTAACCTTTGCAACTTGCTCTACGAGTCTTGGCAAAAGCTGGAAATTTGTAGATGCCCACAAGAGGGAGCTCAGACCCTACAAACAGGAGGGAGGAAGGCCTGTGTGTGCTTCCTCCCCCTCTCTGCATGCCTTAGACCCGGCAGCTTGGTTCCTGCTGAACGTGCCCGTGTTGCTCCATGCTCAATGCAAACAGCGAGGTTGGGGCGGATCTACCTATTTGCACAATGTCGTGGGGTGTCACTGAAGCGCTTGGGAAGAGCGGGCGCAGACCCTGTGGCTGCGCAGGTCTGAGCCGTGCCGCGCTTTGCGAATCGCAGGCAGAGGGGCCGCAACTGGTAGATGGCGTTTCTGTCCCTCGAGTTATTTACGAATCTGGAGGGAACAGCAGTTTTCTTGACAATGTCCACATTCTGTACTAGAAGAACAAAGAAAACACTCTGTGACCTGACAGCATTTAATGTCCCATTCTCTCCTTCCCACTGATATTCCAGGAATGTTTCCTTTTCCGTTAGTTTTATATCAGCCTTTCTCTTTTCGGCTCTTCGCCCGCTTCTCCCGTTCCTGCAGTGTGAGATGGCCCCTGGAAACCAGAATGTGCCTGTCCCATGCAGCAGGGCGCTTTGCGGCGGCTGCCACAGGTTTGCTGATTGTATCAGCCTGCTCTGTGCAAAGCCGGTGAGCTGGGAGCGTAGGCAAAGCCGCTCTTTAGTGCGAGGAAACATTAGCATTCATTCTCCTGGGAATCTGCGGGATCAAAAAGATTTGCATCAAGATAACACAGTCACTATTATGCTGCATTATATCACTTTCTACATCTCTCAATCTGTTGGGAATGTTGCTGTTTCTTTTCAAGCTGTACTTGATCTAGTTCACTTTTTTTTTTTTCATCAGAAAAGCTTAATTTCATTTTGCAATTCACATCAAGAGGATCTTCTTTCACAGTCAGACTTCCTACAAAGCTTCCAGTAATGTCAGGATCATTTGCGTTGCTCTAAAAAAAAAAAAAAAAACCCATCTGTCCTCCCAACACCATAAAACTCCAGACAAGTAGCAAAGCTAAAGATGTCTGAACAGACAATCACGTGCCATTTTTCTTCCAGCATTAGTGTGTGTCGCAGACTTTACACTGCTTCTCTTCTAAGTGGCTGATGTTAACATTCAAATCAAATTCAATGCTGGTGCTGCTGGATACACAAAACACGAGGTCTCCTCTTCGAGCAGCGAGATCCTCCCTGCGTGTGGGCCAGCTGCGTTTCGGGGGTCTCCTGCACGTCCCGAGTCCCTTCCGACTCGGCCGACGCTCCCTGCGTCAGCGACACCCCTGCCCTGCGCCAGCCGGGTGCGCACGGACTCGCTGCTCCGCTCCCCGCCGTCCGTCTCCTTTCGCCCTCAGCCTGGGGTATGTTGCTATACATGACTAGAAGAGGCATTTGGTGTTAAATGAAAAACCTCTGCTTGTTGGAATCACAACCCACATGGTTTTCTTTGATTCATTTTCCTAGGCCTGTTTTAGGGCTGAGTCCTTGGAGCCGTAGCAAGTTTTGCTGCTGGCCTCAGGGGCAGTAAGGTACTTACAGAGAATACAGCCAAATGGTTGAATCATTTTTTTTTAACATTTCTGAGTGTTTTTATCTGTGCTTCTTGCTCAGCTATGCTTTCTTTTATTAAATAAATGAGAAAAAGGCACGTTCTTACTACAATGAGCTTTCCCCTTCCTTGATATGGGGTATCTATGCAGTTTGTCCCAGACCCGAGTGGCATGGTGAAGTATAAGCTTGAAGTAGCCCTCGTAGACCTAGGAGAACAATCTCTTACAGATTCCCTATCCGTATTCTTGCTCCTAAATCCAGTAACTCATAGCAGCTATTGCTATGTGAAAAGCAATGAGCCATTTCCACACACTGGAAAGTGGGATTGTGCATCGAGTGCCTCTGCCTGTTGTTCTGATGTCAGTGTACTGTGAGAAATGCAGTCCCTCTTCTTTGGGACACAGCCCAAATCATCCCATTTCATGCAGCTCTGTCTGGGAGGTCACTGTGCAATGAAATCACCCCTTTGCAGGAGGCACAAGACCAAGTGTATCGCTGGGTTCAAGCAGCCCTTGTAGTGTAACGCTCAGGAATGCACAGCAAGTATTTACTGGTAGCTGGAGCAGTGGCTGCACAGTAGGGCCCACGCTGGAAAGATGCTTTGCCTCCTTCCTTCCCTCCCTCCTCAACCTGGCGCCCTGTGTCGTTCTGGTGTCTTGGCTGAATGCTGAACTAGGCAGTTACGTGTTCGTGCAGTTATCAGTCCTACAGGAAAAGTGCCGACAGACAGATTGTCGCAGTGGGCCTTTCTTCACGGGTTTAATGCTCCCCAGGTAGAGGTAGTGGCAGTGGCCAGTTAATGACAAAAGGTTGGTTTGTATCTGTGGAGAGCCGGTTCCCCTTGTATTGCTTATTATGGAAACTGGAACAGAAAACAGCGGGTACTATGTGTAGCCACAGGGACTATACCCATAGTATATTCTTTTCTCCCCCCCCCAAAAGAAAGCGTTTTTCAAGAGGTTTCTGCCGCTGATGTATGGAGCATCAGCGTGACCCCGGCGTGGCTCTGCTGCCACCTAATGCAGCGCAACCACAGTCCCTGTGCAGACAGCACGTTTACTTTGCTGCAGCCTGCAGTCTGTCCTGTCAGTCTGCATACAAGATATTCAGTTTGAAGTAACAGAATATTTTTAGCAAATGAGTTGTTTGTGAGAGATTTTGCTTACTTGCTTATTCAATTCACTGCAGTTATTTTGCTTAGTAAGTAACAGCACTGACTCACCATGGTACAATTTTGTGCCTTTGACAGGCCTAAATATTGCATGTCAATCATCAGTTTGCTTTATAGCATTAGGTGAGGGAGACGAGGAGAAGCATTGGAAAGACTTGGTAGAAATTAGCAGAATTGAGAAGGACGGAGACTCTGGGTAATGGGCGAGGGGGTGGAAAGGCAGTAGAAGGGTCAGTCCCTGCCTTGGCTGCTGCTTAATCCCTGCTGCCCGCGCAGGCGGGCGAGGGGACGCGCGGGGCGAGCGCCCGGGTGGACACGGCCTGGGTTTGTGCAGCGTGGGGCACGTGGCGCACAGGGCACGGGGCATCTCGCGTCTTCGGCGCGGTGTTTTCCACACTTATGCTATGGGCTCCGTTCAGTAGAGCTGGCTAGGTCATTTTCAATGACATATCTTTTCCATCTGAAATGCCAATTTGTTAAAACAACTTTTTTTTCCTTCCCCTGATCGTGGGGGAGAATATCAGTTTTGTCAAATTGATGAGTTTGAAAAAATTGAGACTGAAGTTTAGAAATTGTTGAAATGCTTCACTGAGTTGTTTTATACAAGTCAACTGCTTTTCAGTTCACAACACACTTCAAATTAACAGTTGAAAATTATTTTAAGTATTTAAATATTTTGCAAATGCAAACCAACACACAAGCGTTTTTAAGATTTTTTTTTGATAAAGTTGTTCAATCTTGCTTATTTTATATTTAGTTGGTTTGCAGTGTTTTCGGTTGAGATCTTGAGTTTCTTTTTCAGGGGAGAAAGAAATGTGAAAGTTAGGTCCACACAAAATATCCATGTTTCTATTAAAAACGATAGCAAGCTGCATTTGAGTTGGGGCTTGAGGATACATTAAACATAATGGAAGCATTAAGTGTGTATATGCAATGGCTTTCCTGAGCAATTATGAATATACTCCTAAATAGTGGTACCTTGGAGAAAAGGAGAGAAAGAGAATTAGTATCCTTTAAAATGGGAGCGTAATATACATACTAATAATACATGCTAATGTGATTCTTGGGAGGCTTCACCACTTGTGCATAGCCCCAGCCAGCCCGTCTTTCCTGGTCAGCTTCTCCGGGGCCTTGGGTTAACACTTTTCCATTTGCAATTGCAAGCCCCAGACAAATGCTCATTAGAGCACACATTATGGTTTCAATTGCTGCAGTGACATACGGCTCCCCCATCCAGAAGTCATCAGTGGGAGCAGAGGAAGGTAATTATTGATTACTGGAAAGAGGGAGGCTGGCAAAAGGTGGCCTGATAGGATGAGTTGGCCAGAAGGAAAAGGAACAGACGGCTCAGCCAGCTTAACTACAGCCTCATCGGGAGTGACACTGCCACAGCGAAGCAGCTGGGGACGTGGCCTATGAGATTCATTTAAGGCTTTCATCAATTTGAGGGAAATCTTGAGCCCTCTGCAAGTGGAGGAACATGTGCAAGTGCTCCAAGCCACAGCATTGAAAACTAGGCACTTAGGTGACACTGGGCAATTTTAAAGTTGAATAGGATTTTCCAGACTTAAATAAAAAAGGAAGTTTTTTTAAAAAAAAAAAAGAAAAGAGAATAGAAGTTTGAGGGTTTGATTTAAGTGTGAGCAGTTCTACCTCCAGCTAAACTCAAGCCCTCAAACTTCTTTTTTCTTTTTTTTTTTTTTTAAACTTCCTTTTTTATTTAAGTGAATTGAAATGTGAATGTGCAGTATTGTGAAAGTCAGGGCAGGCACCTCGGGCCCTGCAGCATTTTAAGTGTAACTCCCGCACTGTGCCCGTACCTACCCAGTCAGGGGATTCCCAGACAGCTCCAAATCACGAAGACGTGTCCCCTTGCCCTGCGCTTGTGCATGGGAGACCCATTGCGTGAGGATGTGCAAGAACGTGCAAAAACAAACTTACTCTGTGTTTATCTCATGGGGCCCTTTGTACAGCACTTGTGTTTCCACACTGCTCAACCAGCCTCCCAGTCCTGAGTCTTCAATTGCCCAGTGAAATTAAAGCCACAGTGGGGACACACAATTCTTTTGTGTGTGTGCCCACATGTGCGGGTGCCTTAGTGAGCCTACTTCACTCTGGGTGGTACAACAGGAACCTTTCTCACCAGATATTACGGGTGCAGTGGAATAATTTCTGCACTTGCAGAATCTGGAGGTTTTTGGCAGGCTGAGGCTGGCACAGTTATCTTGGCGTTGGAGACTGGAATGGCTCCCACTCTTAGCATCACTGCTCAGAAGAGCTTTGCAAGGCAGAGATTTGGTGTGCGTGGTTTCTACTTGGAAAGCTGATTCCATTTTTTTTGTTATTGATGAGTCTAGTGATATTTCAGCTTTTTGATAGCAGGGCTACATCACTGAGTGCTGAAGTAGCCTCAGATAGGAGGGACTGATTAGGTGCAGAGGCTGTATGCCTAACGACCATAGAAAAGAGGTCCCTTTAGAAAATGGTGGGCTTGCTCTCACAGCTCAAATTTTGCGCTGTACATTCAACTTCAACATTTTGATTTTGAAAATTGGACAGCAACATCACTGCGTTTTCCTATGTTCATTTAAGGGCTCAGCTGGCACCTGCGAGGACTGAGCCAAGGTGAAATCAGGCATCCAGCTTTGTTTACTTCCAAACTTGCATAGATATGTGGGTTAAAATATTACAAACGGAGATGGACCGACATTCAGAGCTTTTCTCTTAGGTTGTCATTTTATGTTAATTGAATGCCTGTGTTAATCTAATAGAGTTTAGATTTATGATGGGTTCTATACCATGTCATATTTTAATCAATACATATTCCAACATTTAGATGGACAGATGAGAAAATCTGCCTCATCTCTGCACTTCTGTTCTATCAGCTGTCAATAATTCCTAATTTGAATCCTTCAACTGATCAGATTTATGGGTTTTAGTATATTGCATTAATCACAGAAATTAACTTTTGGGGAAAATGATGTTAAAGGTCATCCAGAGTCATGAAGGAGCAGTAACTGTGTCTGTCTTACAAACATTTTTGCTTCGTCTCCAAGATAAAGTGCATTAGAATATTTATTTGTGCAAACCCTGCTGATTCTGCCTTGTATCTAAGGTAGCTATATGCCATGAGGATAATGCTGGAGCAATGTGATCAGCAAAATCTGCAGATTTATGAACGCAGATATGATGCTCGTGCTTTTCTGAAGAGCTGCACTAGGGCTTAGGCAGGTCTGTCAGTGACTTGTTCACGTGGGTTATTCGCCCCAGGCGCTCGACCGTTGTCGCAGAGGGAGAAGGAGGGCAGGTCTTCACCAAGGAGCAATCACTGGACCTCTCGCCAACTCCAGTTCGGGTTGGACCTCTTGAACCCAGATCAAGGCTACTGCTCCATTGCTTCCCCATGCTTCCTGCTCTGCCTGGGATGAGCCAACACTGGCCTTGTCCCCAGCAGGACCTTTTCCATGCGGTGCAGGATGGCTGTTCCCGTGAGCCGGTTCCACTCCATTGAAGACCTTGCTGGACACTGCTGGGGCAGAAGGTCTAACCTTAGATCATAGCATAGCAGTGGTTTGCTGGCATTAGGCCATCGGTTACCCTGTCGGGTCTGTTTTAAATTGCACATGAATTATTCCTAGTGTTTTTGTAATGTCTCATGGTACCACAGCAAGAAATTGTTTCCCTTTGTAAAGGGACATACGCTTTAAATTAGGGATGCACTAAAGGGAAAAAAACACCCAGAGATCCTGCCCTGCGGAGAGTTCAATGTTCCGATTTTTTCCCCGCAACAGTGGAGTCGTCATCCTCAAGGAAGCGTGCGAGAAGTGTGTTTCTCCACTAAACACGTAATGTCTTAGCAAGCTTCCTCCGCCCTCGGTGCTGCTGGGCGGTGGCAGCAGTGGCTGCCCGTGACCCGTCGTGGCTGCGCGTGGCGCTGCTGAACGCGCCACAGCCCTCCCGGCGCTCAACTTGTCTGGAGAGGGAAAACGCAGCGACACCCTCTGCTTCTAGACTGGAGAAGCCTGCCTTTCCTGAGGGTTTATTCTGGTTGGGGTATGCAGGGAGTTTATGTCATAAGTCTCCCATCCATAAAGCTTCAAGGTACGTTTTCTAATTAGAAAACGGGCCCTGTTGGTCTTGGGAATTCGCCGTGGCTGATAGTTTTGTACGTGGGGAAAGAGGGACTCGTGCAGTCACTTCCCAGCTCTGCCTTGGTTTGGAGCGAGGATGCGCATCCCTAGGGGGATGCGGCGTCTTCCAGGACGGGGAGCCTGTGACGGGGCTGAACCCCAAGACGTGGAAATAATAATTAGAAACCCAGTGACAGCATGTGAGCTCCATCAAATTTTCATCTAAGCCCCTTCTTGTCTATCTCTAGATCAATTGCTGATTCTAAGTTGTTTCACCAAAGTAAACCAGAAAACTTTCTGTGGAATTAGCGGGAAGAGTGTGGAGCTAACTGGAATATCGCAGCCCATTACTTTCCCATGTGCAAGAAGCCAGAACGACTGTAGGAAGGGCTAAAGTTTTATAGATATTAATATTTGTAGAGTGCTTTCTAGGCTTGGAACAAAGGAAAGGAACAGTTTATTATGAATAAGCAAACTGAAGAGAACAACCATAAAATCGCAGAGAATTGACTGCAGAACCTAACAAGGCCTTTGCATCTTTAATTAATATGTTCCTGTTTACCACAAGCACATGCTAAGAAAGCAGGCACAGAGGAGCAAAGATCTTGTCCTTTTCAATAGATGGTTTCCATTCCATATACATAGATATATATGGATATCTATATATATGTATGCGTGTAAATCTACTACAAATAACAGTGTTGTCTGAAATAGAGTTAATAAATGAAGGTAGCACAACTGTGATTTTAAATCAGCTTAATAAAATTATTCATGTAGATTTTAAATCATTTTTACAGTTGATTTAACATTTCTGACTGGTTTATAGATTATGATATAGGATAGTGTTTGCATCTTTGCAATTTTATTCCAATTTAGAAACAGTACAAATATTAATTTTTTCTTCAATAATGCAGCCTTTGAGAATCAAACTTGT